>NC_061823.1:6572456-6574956 GCF_019202785.1 Penaeus chinensis | reverse complement strand
AGAGAGAGAGAGATAGAGAGAGAGAGAGAGAGAGAGAGAGAGAGAGAGAGAGAGAGAGAGAGAGAGAGAGAGAGAGAGAGAGAGAGAGAGAGAGAGAGACGAAGGACATTTTAATTTTACGAGTCAACTTTTTTCATGAACCGAATTTTGCATGAACATCATATGTGCCCATGTGCATACGTGCATATATGCATATATTTCCATTCATAAGTGCGTAAGAGTGAAATCTATTTTAATGCTACATAATCGTGTGTATGTGTGTGTGTGTGTGTATGTGTGTGTGTGTGTGTGTGTGTGTGTATGCGTGTGTGTGTGTGTGTATGTGTCTGTGTGTGTGTGTGTGTGTGTGTGTGTGTGTGTGTGTGTGTGTGTGTGTATGTGCGTGTGAGTGTGCGTGTGTGCGTGATGACGATTTATAGCTCCATAAGGGTGAGAGAACCAGTGGAGTTGCCTGTGGGAAAACCCATTCAGCCTGGCAGCGAAAGCACAACCTAGAGGTCCTGCACGCGAGATGGCTAATCTTACTATAAAAAAAAGAACCTTTGTTGTTTCTACCGCCTCGACGTTGCTTATTATATATATTTTTTTCTTTCTGTCTTTGTAAAGCTTTTCTTTCTTTCTATCTGAGTGTATATAAGTATAAGGGTCTCTTCATTTGATGGATGGAATCCTCTCGTGGCCAAACCGACTCGTCACTTTGTAGATCCTTCAAGCTCGTGATCTTCCCTCCCCGCCTCTGCCTTTACAGTCAAAAACCCTTGGGGGAAGAGTGATGAGATTGGCAATCTTAGCATACGTAAAATACTGACCGCAATATCCTTGACTGGATGTCTAACTTGCAGAGTCAATGTTTTCCTGAATGATGGCTGTAATTACGTCAGCGAATGAATGAATGAATGAAAGTTAAAAGACACGTTTTTAATTAGATTGAAGTTTGTATTTCTTTCGTCGTCTTTTCCTTATAGCAGAATCAAATTAAAAGCAAAAGACACTGATGATTTGAGTATCTGTTCTACAGGACAACATTCCATCCACGTATGTTTTGTTGGTCACATGGCAAGAGACGTCATGCAGTTTGATTGTCACGTCAGGGCTGGAGACACGAGAAAAAATGGCGGCAGAAGATTTGTAGAAGGCGAACAGACAGGAGATAGCTTAGATATGGCTTAAATAACGGCGTTCGCTTTGTCTGCGTTTAATTATGGGTAACTGTTCAAAGGGCTCTCAAAAACAAGCCTTTCAGGTTGATATAGCGATGCCTAAACAGAGAGGAAACACAAGCATGCAAACAAAGTACCAAAATGTATAACTCGTCTAACAGGCCGATCCTAAACTCCAAACCGGAACCCGGATCTAGTCTCCTGTATGTCAGACTGGAACCCAGCCCAAACGACAGCAAGGAATATGTGAGCAAGGGCGAGCCCACGTCCACGAAATGCCGTTCTGCTGGTGTTTCCACATTTCGGAACGGCCGTATTTGGAACTGATTTCACGGGAACAATGAAGCTCCAAGAGGAGATCAAGGTGAGGCGTCTGGGATACGAAACGTTGGCGGCCTCGGCGGAGTATCAATTGAGATCTGATCATCTGTATTGGCGTGCATATTTATGATCCTTTTTGTTTTCTTCTTGGTATTTTATACTTCCAGTGTAGGTATGCTAACTGCATGTATGAGACGGCTGTTTTTACACACAAACACACAAACATACATACACACACACACACACACACACACACACACACACACACACACACACACGCACACGCACACGCACACATACACACACACACACACACAAACGCACACACACACGCACACGCACACATACACACACACAAACGCCCGCGCTCTATAAAATTCATCAAAAGAGGTATCTATAACAAATTTGAAAATCTACTCCGAGACTTAGAGATATCAGAAACTTCATAAACCCTTTCCAGACATCTAAGAGAATTTAAGATCACTAATCACTTTAAGTTAGATCAAAATGGCCCCCAAACACAGAAGACAAGATAAACAACTGTAAATTCCGGTATAATCCCAAAGATTTTAATGACTGCGCAAATAAGGCATTAGATGGTGTAGATGATTTGCGCAAGGTTTAACGGAGACATAAACACACCAAAAACACTCGCTTCGGCAGAAATATACCAAAATTATTGCAATTATTTTTACCGCGAAAATCACGAGGTAAACCATCCAATTGCAGACCAATTTTCCTCCTCAGCTTCACATTGAGACACGCTTCGAGTAAGAAAAATGGGGAAAAAAAAATGTATAAAGATTGCTAGAAATAACTTTTACAAAAAGTTGCGTCTTCCCGTACTCATAATGACAGATACAAGAATAGCCCCCCCCCCAAAAAAAAAAAAAAAAGAAAGAAAAATAATAATAATAAAATAAAAACAAAACATCAACAATTTAGCACTAGTGGGATTCACGCTGACGCCAATAACTTCCAGTTTTTCGATCAGTTATCATCATCATCATATTAGGGAT
>NC_061823.1:6559956-6564956 GCF_019202785.1 Penaeus chinensis | reverse complement strand
AACGTCACTGAAGAAAAAAACTCGCTCATATTTTGTGTTGCTTCATAACCACGGAACTCAGTGACTTTAGAAGCCGAGTGGTTTCGTCACCGTTCTGATAGGAAATAAGCTTTTTTTCAGATTAATGTGTCTTGCTGTATTGCATTTACTATGCATGTACGAATACATAAGTACGCACATACATTCATACATATATAAATACATACATACATACATACATAAATGAATTCATGCATATAAAAACATGTTTTTTTTGTGCGTATGTATATATATGTTTATACATGTATATGTATGCATATATATATATTACATATACGTTTATACATATCTGCATATACATATATGTATATATATATTTTTTTTTCTCTCTCTCTCGCTCTCTCTCTCTATCTCTCTCTCTCTCTCTCTCTCTCTCTCTCTCTCTCTATATATATATATATATATATATGTGTGTGTATATATATATTTGTGTATATATTTATACATATATATATACATATACATATATATACATACATATATATACATATTCATATATATGTGTAGGTACACACACACACACACACACACACACACACACACACACACACACACACACACACACACACACACACACACATATATATATATATATATATATATATATATATAATGTATTTATACATTTATTCATAGATTGGTAGATATATATAGAAATATATATGTATGTATAAATGCATAGCGAAGTGTGTGTATATATATATACGAATTAATAAAAAATAATATATACACACATATGTAGATTATATACGCACACACACGCACACACACACACACACACACACACACACACACACACACACACACACACAAGTTTTCATAAGGGTTTCCACAATGATATAGGACCCTTTATTACATTAGGTCAGTGTGCATTTGTAATATATCCTTGACAATTTTGCCGCAGAAGTGTGTTTTGAATTGTGTAGGAACCAGTCGTAAGTAATGGATGCTACTTAAGCCTGATCTCACGTAGGCTTAGGTGCTCTTCCGGGCATACGCCCCAGGAGGCTAGGTGGATGCATGTGTACTTAACTGTATGTTTATTTGTACGTATGTATGTACATATATATGTGTATATGTATTTGTGTGTATATATGTGTATATGTATATATACATATAAATATACGTACATACATACATGCATACATACATACATATATATACACACATGTATATATGTGTGTATATATATATATATATATATATATATATGTATGTATTTATGTATACAGACATATATTCATATACATATATATGAATATATATACCCATATATGTATATGTGTATATAAATATATATATATATATATATATATATATATATATATATATATGTATATGTATATGAATATATGTCTGCATATATATGTACATGAATATATGTATATGTGTATACATATGTATGTGTGTGTGTATGTGTGTGTGTGTGTGCATACATATATATATATACACATGTGTGTGTATTTATATGTATGTATGTATACACATATAAATGTTAATGTTTATTTATTCATATATTTCTATATGTACATACATACATGTATGTATGTATATATATGCATATGTATATATATGCATATATGTCTATATATACATACATACTTACATATATACGTAAACACACACATACGCACAAATATTCATATTTGTTTATTCATATATATATATGTATATATACACATACACATACACACAATCACACACAAACGTTTATATATACATACATATATATACATGCATATACATATACATATATATACATATATATATATGTATATATATGTATATGTATATGCATGTATATGTGAATGTCTATGTGTGTAAGTGTGTATATACATATACACATATATATATATATATATATATATATATATGTGTGTGTGTGTGTGTGTGTGTATATGAATGTATATGCATATATATACATATGTATATATATATTTATATCTATCTATCAATCTATGTATATATTCATATATATATATATATATCTATATGACTGCCGCGATGGTCCAGTGGTTAGAGCACTGGACTCCGACCCTCATGGTCCCGAGTTTAATTCCCCGTCGCGGCGGTCGTAAAAATGCCTGCGCTCTGACTGCTGGCTCGAGCCCAAGAAACCGACATATCGCCTTGAGAGGTCAAACGCAGGTGTCGTTGGGGAAGTCACCGCCGTGGCAAGGGTGACATTGGTGACATATATATAATATATATATATTAATAATTTTATTTTTTATTCATATATATATATGTATATATATACAAACACACAATCACACACACACACAATCACAAGTTTATATAGTCATATATATATATACACACACATATATATATATATATATGAAAATGTTCATATAGTAATTTACACACACATATATATACATACAAACATATACATACACATATACATGTATACACACACACATACATACACACACACACACACACACACACATACACACATATATATACATATATATATAAATATATAAATATAGAAATATATATATGTATATATATGCATATGTGTGTGTGTGTGTGTGTGTGTGTGTGTGTGTACAGTACACGTATATATATGTACATATATATACATATATGTATATATATGTAATATGTATGTATACATATATATGTATATATATAAATATATATATACATATATATATAAATATATATATATATATATGTATGCGTGTGTGTGTGTGTGTGTGTGTGTGTGTGTGTGTGTGTGTGTGTGTGTGTGTGTGTGTGTGTGTGTGTGTGTGTGTGTATGTGTGTGTGTGTGTGTGTGTGTGTGTGTGTGTGTGTGTGTGTGTGTGTGTGTGTGTGTATGTGTGTGTGTGTGTGTGTGTGTGTGTGTGTGTGTGTGTGTGTGTGTCTGCACTTTCCCCCACCAGCGAGTCTGTAAATGCTTTGATTGCCTGGTTTGACTTAAAAAAAGAATTAATTGAATCAAGGTAATGTGAAGGTGAAGGGGTGAGGAGAGTGAAGTGGAAAATGTGAATGGATAAGGAGAGTGAGGGATAGGAGGTGGAAGGGAAGGAGAATAAGGTGAAGGAAGCGAAGGTGTGAGGTGCCTGAGGGGAGGAAGGGTGAAGGAGTGAGAAAATTATGAAGGAAAGAGATGAGAGGATGAAAACATAATGAGAAAGAAGGAAAAGGGGGTAGGGAAAGTGAGGGGAAGAAGTGAGATGAGTAAGGATGAAAGAGACGAAGGGGAAGGGGGGGGGAGGAGAAGATGTGAATTTTGATTTAAAAAAAAGGAAAAATGAAAGAAAGGGAGAAAGGAAGAAAGGGAAGGGGTGAGGCGTTAAGGGGGTAGGGTAAGGGTGGAGGGGGGAGAGGGGGGAGGTCACCAAAAAGCTCTGACGAGGAGAAAGCAAACTCGGTGTTACTTGTATTGTTATTGTTATCTCTGTCATTGTTGCACATCGGTGTTTTGATATTACTAATGCTCTTCACAGAGTTCGACTGCCGTATGATAGCGTATGTTGGTTTCGAAAAGAGATAATTATAAGACAAAGAGGTAATGGACACACCAGACCAATATAAACCTGTAGCACATTTTTTAAAAGCATTTTACAACGAGATCTACAGCATATTTCTAAGATTTTATTACCATCACTACTTTTGATTAAAAACTTTCCTTATGAATAAATTAGAATAATGTTATCTTTCTAACTCTACACTACCGATATATATTACAAAGCCAATACCATCTTGCATCGCAAAGAGATATACACTTCTGTCTTAATTCTACAGGATGAGATACATTTCGGAAACTTAGAATAGTCTGCCTCCAACTCCATTCTTTATGAAGAGCATGTTATTAAGGGCATGACTCTTTCTTCTCATCGATATACCCGTTCAATTCACAAATACATTAAAATAATCATTTGCATGAAAAAGTCTTAACAGTTAAAACTAGAATGAAGTGTGTGTGTGTATATGTGTGTGAGTGTGTGTGTGTGTGTGTGTGTGTGTGTGTGTGTGTGTGTGTGTGTGTGTGTGTGTGTGTGTGTGTGTGTGTGTGTGTGTGTGTGTGTGTGTGTGTGTGTGTGTGTGTGTGTGTGTGCATAACATGTATGTATATATTTATACACACATAATATGTGTATATATATATATATATATACACACTCACATACACACACACACACACACACACACACACACACACACACACACACACACACATATATATATATATATATATATGTGTGTGTGTGTGTGTGTGTGTGTGTGTGTGTGTGTATACATATAACATGTATGTATATGTATATGTATATATATATACATAATATATATATATATATATATATATATATATATATATATATATGTATATATATATGTATATGTGTGTGTGTGTGGTGATGATGATAATGATAATAATAATCATAGTAATGATAATAATAGTCATAATATAAAGATGATGATGATAACAACAGTGACAATAATGATGATAATAAGAATAAGAATAAGAATAAGAATAAGGATAAGAATAATAACAAGAATAATATTAATGATAATAATAGTAATGAGGTTGATAATGATAATAATAATAATAAAAATAATGATATGATGAAAAATAATAATAATGCTAATGATAATATTAATATAAACAATAATGCTATTAGCCGTAATGATAAAAATGATAATGATAAGGAATGATAATGATTAGCATTATTCTGAATATGATAATGATAGTGATAATAATTGTCATATTCGGTATGGTAATTAAAAACAACAATAGTAATAACGATATGTTTGGTCTTATAAGCCAAGCTTAACTTGTAGTGCCGTGTCTGCTATATATATGTTTGTGTGTATGTATGAATTACTATATGTACATATTCATATATATATATATATATATATATATATATATATATATATGTACACACACACACACACACACACACACACACACATACACACACACACACACACACGAAAAC
>NC_061823.1:6547456-6554956 GCF_019202785.1 Penaeus chinensis | reverse complement strand
GCAGCCTTTAGTACATTTTTGGACTTGGGATACGGTTCTGATCTCAATACCAGATTGAAAGCCATTTTTTAGAATTTAGATGGTGATGCAGAACACTTCCACAGACTTCCTCCGGAGTGCAAACGTTTTGTAATGCAATGGGAACAGTTTTCTTCCTTCTGCTTCTTCCTCCTTGTTCTCTCACTTCTTTCATCAGGTTAATAAAATAGATACCTTGTTTCCTGCTCAACTACGTGCGTCAGAATGAACTTATCCCCCTGTCTAATTCAGTGCTACTCTTCCGTGCCCCTCCTACAAGGCAGCGTGCCAGAAAGAGCCAACGACAGCAAGTCAGCGATCTTCTTCCACTCCGCATATGGCGAGCTGTACGCCTGGTGGAGCGTGACTTGGGACGCCCCGCCTCCATTCGCGCCGTTCGTGTCTATCCCAACTTTCTTGATAATCTACATATCAATCGTTTTCACCAAGCCGAGGTTTGTTTTAAAAGCGGCTCATTGTTTAAAGTCCTCCTTCGGGTAAGTTTTTGGTATTGCCCGATTATAATCAGTATCATTATTTGAATAATAATGATTGTTATTATTATTATTACTATTATCATTTTCATTATAGTTGTTTTTATTATCATTATCATTATTATCATTATAGTTATTACTATCATAATTGTTATCATTATAATTATTGCTATTATCTTATTATTACCATTAGTACTATATTATCATCATTATCATTATTTTATAATCATCATTATCATTATTTTATAATCATCATTATCATTATTTTGTAATCATCATCATCATTATTACTGACTTCAGGTGAGCGTTGGGATGAAGCCTGCCGCTGGGGGAGACGCTTCCTCGGTCTGTTCGTCGGACCACATGACAACAAAACTTGGTCAGGATTTACTTTTGTGTCTGTCTTTCTCTGCTTCACTGACTTACGCCCTTCTCGTATTCGATTAAAGTTTTTCTCTCTGTTTCCCCTTCTTTACCGTCTGTCTCGCTCTTTCTTTCTGTTTTTTTTTTTTTTTATCTTTCTCTGTTTCTCTTTCACCATTGTTTGTTTTTCTTTCTTTATCTCTCATTCCCTATGCAGTTCGTTCAATCTGTCTGTGTCACTCCCTGCTTTCTTATTTTCTACTCTCCGTTTCCCTTTCTATCTCTCAGTGTATATTGCCACACTTACTCAATCTCTTTCCCTCTCTGTTCTCGACATATACAAAGTATATGTATGTGTGTGTGTGTGTGTGTGTGTGTGTGTGTGCGTGTGTGTGTGTGTGTGTGTGTGTGTGTATTGTATATATACATATACACACACTCACAAATTTGTATATGCGCATATATCTTTATACATACACACACATACATAACATAGATATACCCAACTGTTTTATTTCATGACCTCTAATAATGTTTATAACATTTTTTACATGATTGTCATCTCATATTTCCTTATCATTTTGAATATATTATAACTATTATTATCATCATTAATATAACACACACACACGCGTGCTCACGTGTGCACACTATATGTATGTAAATATGTATATGTATATAGTATACTAGCACGAATATCATATTAATACCATTGCTGTTGTGGTCATTGCAGTGAACCCTGCGGTACACCACGTTTAAACGCCCTTCTAAAGTATATATTTTTAATAACCTTAACAGGGACTTTGTGATTTTATTATTAGTAATGTTTTATCGTGTTTCCTTTTTTATTTCTATTTACTCCTTTATTTTTTGCCTTTTATTATAATAGTGTTACTCCGTTTGCCAAACTGCCTTAAGTAGCAAACAAGCAGTCCAACCACACAGTTCGTCAGGAGGAAGAGTTGTGATTCCTGCCGTTGCAAGAACCATCAGTTCATCTTGAATTTGCGTTCTCTCCTCACCTTGCATTCGGTCCGTGTTTGTACCATCTGCTGTCCAGCCAGCAGATTCTTATGATAAGAGCGTTTATAAAAACCTGTCAGTCATGGAGGAGCTCGACGCCATGCCAACATTGCAGGAGCTCAGCTAAGCCATCAACTGTCTCGCATACGGAAAGGCCCCAGGCGGTGACGGGATTCCATTAGAAGTCTTGAAGAGCGGAAAGTCAACACTGCTCCAACAAGAATAAGGACGACCGCAATAACTACGGTGGCACCTCACTCCTCAGTATAGTGGGGAAAGTCTTCACCCGAGTCGTCCCTTCACGTCTCCAGAACCTCCCCTCCTGCGTTTACCCAGAGTCGCAGTGTGGTTTCAGAGCAGGCCGGTCCACTGTGGACATGATCTCCTTACACCAACAGGAGAAGTATCGCAAGCAGCAGATGCCTCTCTTTACAGCCTTCATAGACCTAACCAAGGTCTTTGACTTGGTCATCAGAGGTGGACTCTTCCAGGTACTCCAAAAGATCGGCTGTCCACCAAAGCTTCAGTGCATGATTAACTCTTTCGACGAAAATATGCACATCACTGTCTGCTTCAACGGCGATTTATCAGAAGCCTTTCCAGTGAGCAGCAGAGTGCAGCAGGGCTGCATCCTTGCCCCTATCCTTGTTCCTTCGTCCTTCTGAAGTATTCATTTGAAGATTGTACCAAAGGGATGTACCTTCACACAAAGGACGACAGCAAGCTCTACAACATCACAAGCCTCCACATCATAACCAAACTGACTGAGGTCTTCATACATGAGCTGCTCTTTGCTGATGATGCAGCCCTAGCATCCCACACAGCGGGGCAGCTTCAACACCTCATCGACCGCCTCTCCCATACCTGCAAGGAGTTTGGGCTTACCATTAGTCTGAAGAAGACACCAAGTGTCATGGGAGAAGGATCCACAGACGCTGCCCCCGTCATCGCCATCGACGACCATCCGCTTGACGTAGTGGACAACTTCACTTGCATGGGTTCCACTATATCCAACACCCTGTCCCTGGACGCCGAGCAGACCAACTGAATTGGGAAGACAAAAGCTGTTATGTCGAAGCTAAACAAGAGGGTGATGAGCAACGTGCAGCTGTCAGAGAACACTAAACTGCGGGTCTGCTAGGCCTAGTCCCCCTACAACAGACAAGAGAAGCGACGTAATAGCTTCCAACCCCGCTGCCTCAGAAGAATCCTAGAGATTCCACGCCAGGACAGATTGACCAACACTCAAGCCTTTTAGCGTGCAGGCCTCCCCAGCATGTTCGCCATCTTTAGTCAGCGCCGCTTGCGATGGCCAGGCCACGTCAGACCTCAACAGAATCCCAAAGTCCATGCTGTATGGGCAGCTGGCTGGCTTACAATACATAAAGGGACATGAAACTGGCTGGCATCGATGTCAACGAGTGAGAGGCCACCGCCAACGGCAGAGACGCTTGGCGACAAACAGTGAAGCAGGGAGGACTCCAGAATGGACAAACTGGCCACAAAGAGAGCGAACAGAACGCCCTCCACCTTCATCTGCGACAAGTGCAAAAGGGACTGCCACTACCGAGTTGACCTTTTCAGTCACTCCGGAACCAGAACTGTGACTTCAAAAGTGCTGAAACCATCATCCTTTGAGGTGGATGGCTATGGTTTCTGTATTTGTTTTAAGTTTTTGTATTTCCCTTGTTTATTCTGTATTTTCGTTTATGCTTATGTAGTGTTTGTATTAACACTTCTACATATTAATGCAAAGTCAGAACCACATATTTTGTATAATTGGATTGTGTGATTGCCCTATGCTTTTGTAAATACCTACTGTAATATTGTCAAAGGAATAAGGAATAACCTCAAAGTTTGTCAAATCATGAATATAACCAATAGTGATATATGATATAAAAAGTTCCTCTCTCTATATCTATCTATCTATCTATCTATCTATCTATCTATCTATTTATCTATATGTATATATATATGTATATGTGTGTGTGTGTTTTACTAGTGTCCCCCACATTTTTCAAATGCTTCTATTGAATGCCTTTCAAACTCACTCCAATTAATATGCCTCAGTAAGTCTGTGTTCTTTCTGGGGGATTTAAATGAACTACAAAACTCAAATGCAAACCTTGGTCAGATAATCGATAGCAACTGAATCAACTGATTGATACGTCTCCCAGAAATGCTGTAGACTGGTCCGCAGTATTCAATGTAATTATCGCACGTAAACCCCACCTCATTATATACCATTATACAGCGTTATGTGTGTTATCATGCTTTCTGATGTATCCCCGAGCGAAATATCTTGAGTTCATTTCTGTATTATTATCAGTAAAACATTTCTTGATCAAATTTATAACACTTAAATGGATTTTGCAGAAAAATACTTGACCGAGTACCCAATCTAAATATATATTTAACATATTCTAATGCAACAATACTTTTTTTAACAAGGTTTTAAATTAATATTTGGACTGTCGAGCTCTGTTTATCACTCAGGCAATTGGTAATTTGTAAGGGTATCTGTGGGAGGGGGCCTCTCATGAATGCATCCTCGGAGTGATAATGCCCGTGAAGCGGGTCGAGAGAATAAGGGCCTGGATAGGTGGGCCCTGTTTACCCCGTGAAAAAAATAAACAAAAATTATCTGGGTTCCCTTATAAGCCCTCAAGGAAGTGTGGGCATCTATGAGTTCGAGTGGTGATGCACTAACGTATCCCTTCATGAATCTATTCACACCCAGCTTTCAAAAAGTAAGGCAAATCATGAAGTCAGATACAACCTTTTCTCCGGTTCGGCGCCGTCTCACCGTAAGATCCATGGGGGACACACAACATACACGTTCGGTCTTAACACTGTTTATTTGTCGAAATCCCCCCCCCCCCTTATATATGAGAGGGGGAAACAAAGGAATACAACGTTTTCGATAAAAATAATATTTGTAATACATTTTGTTTTTAGGATAATATAAAACACACTACAAAACTGGTAAAAAGTAAAACTTAATTATAAAAATCACAAATTATCAAACTGAAAAGATAAAAGGAACACAAAAAAATAATATTGGCAGAAGCATTACGGTAAACAAAACCCGTAGACAGTCTTCTAGAATCATAAAAATAATACAAATTATCGCAGAACATAATGTAAGGTGTAAAGTCAATGCTTGATAATTAACAAAAAAGGGCAAGATGCCAAAAACATTTGTGACTAGAAATTGAAAACAAACGCACAAACAAACAAACAGGCAAACTAAGCTTCTGTTGGCTCAGCAAACAAACAATAAAATGGGCAGGTAAGAGAAAAATTTAAAAATAGCAAAACTAAAATCATGCTTCGTAAATGAATTAAATTTAAAAACAAACAAATAAAAGCGGCACTCTGGTAAACAAAAACATCATCTAAAAGGCCCGACAAATAAAAATTAAAAAGGAGGCGTTAGGCATTGAAAACAAAGACAGTTACTTTATAATGTACAATAATTTAAATAAAAATGCCAGTCTAATGGCCAGAGTGAACATCTGAAAGGGTTTAAGGTATGGGGAGTGACAGCCGATCCGTATATGTCACATGTCCTCCAGGATCTTTCTACTTTTCCGTGGCCAGGATTTAGGGCAGGGTGTAGGTCAAGTAAGGGATAGACTGAGGTAAAAGGAACATGAACAAGGCTTAGGGCAGAGGAAAAAAGGAGTGGAAGAAAAAGGAATGGAAAAAAAAGACCAACACTAGATAGGCATGGAGGCTTAAGTCTAGGCAATTCTGAGAGGAAGTCTTTTGGGTATAAGGCAAAGACAGAATAGAAGAATTACAAGAGAGAGGGAAGAGTAAAATGACAGTGTAGAATAAGACTAAAAAAGAACAGATGCTAGGCTAGGCCAAGAGAGGGAAAGGAAGAGGCACAGAGGCTAAGAGAGAGAAAGGAAGAGTCACAGAGGCTAGGAGAGAGAAAGGAAGAGGCACAGAGGCTAGGAGAGAGAAAGGAAGAGGCACAGAGGCTAAGAGAGAGAAAGGAAGAGACACAGAGGCTATGAGAGAGAAAGGAAGAGGCACAGAGGCTAGGAGAGAGAAAGGAAGAGGCACAGAGGCTAAGAGAGAGAAAGGAAGATGCACAGAGGCTAGGAGAGGGAAAGGAAGAGGCACAGAGGCTAGGAGAGGGAAAGGAAGAGGCACAGAGGCTAGGAGAGAGAAAGGAAGAGGCACAGAGGCTAGGAGAGGGAAAGGAAGAGGCACAGAGGCTAGGAGAGGGAAAGGAAGAGGCACAGAGGCTAGGAGAGAGAAAGGAAGAGGCACAGAGGCTAGGAGAGGGAAAGGAAGAGGCACAGAGGCTAGGATAGAGAAAGGAAGAGGCACAGAGGCTAGGAGAGAGAAAGGAAGAGGCACAGAGGGTAGGAGAGGGAAAGGAAGAGGCACAGAGGGTAGGAGAGGGAAAGGAAGAGGCACAGAGGCTAGGAGAGAGAAAGGAAGAGGCACAGAGGCTAGGAGAGGGAAAGGAAGAGGCACAGAGGCTAGGAGAGGGAAAGGAAGAGGCACAGAGGATAGGAGAGAGAAAGGAAGAGGCACAGAGGCTAGGAGAGAGAAAGGAAGAGGCACAGAGGCTAGGAGAGAGAAAGGAAGAGGCACAGAGGCTAGGAGAGAGAAAGGAACAGGCACAGAGGCTAGGAGAGGGAAAGGAAGAGACACAGAGGCTGGGAGAGTGAAAGGAAGAGACACAGAGGCTAGGAAAGGGAAAGGAAGAGACACAGTGGCTAGGAGAGGGGAAGGAAGAGGGGAAGGGTAAGGAATGGGAGGTGAAAAAAAAGGGGGTGAGGAAAAGGCAGAGAAGGGAGGCCTGGGGGCCTCACAAATTGGACTTTTAGCATACAAGCATACAAAGATGCGCATATGTAACGCTAAATCATATTACAATATGGGAGAAGTAATGTCATGTAAAATAATTCTAAAGACCTTCGGGAAGTTTGGAGAAATACTGTTCATTTAAAAGCAAATTACTTTTATGTAAAAAAAAATAGCAATAAAGCCTTAGGAATTGTTTTCTCCCTTTACTCCCTTTTCTTATTATTCCGATGGAAGAAAAACTTAGTGAGGTTTCCAGAGACCAACGTCCAGACTTGGTAAATAAGAACTTAGATAAGGTCCGACCTTGATCAGTTTAGTGTGGAGACTTGGTACAGGATTTAGGCAGTGCGCGACGCCCTCAAGCGCTTGCACGGGGCGGGCGTAGCCCACCGGGACCTCCATGATGACAACGTGTGCGAGCCGAGATCATCGACTTGGTAGTCGCTCACTTCGAGGCCGAGCACAAAAATTCGAGGAGTACAAGTGGTACGATCTTGATGTCTTCGCCGACTTCGTCGAGGAGACGAGGAGGCTCCTCTCCCTCCTCTGGCGGAATTACGCGGACGGACCGTCAGCCGTGCTGAGCGTTGGTGAGGAGACCGAGAAGGAGGAAGAGAGTGACGAGGACGAGGAAACCAATTCCAGTTCGAGGAAGACAGCTCAGAGGAAGACGAGGACGAGAGCCAAGACCCCGTCTCCGTCAAGCAGCTTGCAGGACTCCGCAAGCGCAGGAGAGATGCTACGGACGCCAAGAACCCGTTCCTCCGCC
>NC_061823.1:6537456-6542456 GCF_019202785.1 Penaeus chinensis | reverse complement strand
GACAGAGTATTAGCACGAAAAAAAAATAATAATACACTAAACCCTAATTTAAACAAGTTAATCTCCAACCCAGAATGGAGATTAACAAACAAACAAAATATATATATATATAGTGCTTGTGTGTATATATATTGTAAGTCTGAATGTATATACATAGTAATGTATATAATATATATATATATATATATATATATATATATATATATATATATATATATATATATATATGTGCGTGGGCGGTATGTCTGTGCCCATTCCTCCATCATTTCATCACTCTCCCATTCCTCCATCTCACCAACACTCTCCCATTCCTCCATCTCACCAACACTCTCCCATTCCTCTTTCAGTCTCCCATTCTTCCATCGCACCATCACTCCCCCATCCCTCCATCACATAACAAAATATACAAAATTAGACGAAGTATATATTACTTCTAATAGTATACAACAGATACCCTCTATTCCTTGTTCTCGAATAACTTGTAATTCTGAGTTAAATGCTTTTTCGTAATTGACGACTGCCATACACGGGGGTTTCTTATATTTATTTATGTTCTCTCCTGTTTAGGTTAGTGTTTGTATGCGGTCTATTGTTGAGAGTCCACTGTGGAAACCTGTCTGTTCTCTAAACTTCGAAGCCAGAGTGTCGGAAATGCGAGTTGTGGTGACCTTTGTGAACAGTTTGCAGATAACTGATGGGAGGCTTCCGAGCAAGTAGTAGATTATGCCATCTCGGAAGTTTAAAATAGTGGAAAAGTTAAGGTTTCCGCTGACTTATCGTTGAAAAAACACTCGTGTGACCGCCCTTTTATGGGTCGGCCATTGATTCTTTAATATTTTTATTAATCAGAATAGTTGTTGCATCTTTCAAGGCTTGATAAGGCATTTGTTAAAAAGGTTGGCTAGTTTTAGTGTTACAGTATTTCTAGCATCTATAAGGTCTATACCAATACCGTTGTTTCCTGGTGTTTCCCCTTTCTTTATGCCTTTGAGCGCTCTAATCATTTCCTCTGCTGTGATGTTAGGTACATATCTAATTACCGCGTTTACTTCTGTCCGTGACTCTTCATTGGAGCTCTATAAACTCTATGTAAGTCTTGTTTTTCTTTCATATATTTTCATACCAGTTCTCCGTCTGGTTTCTTTACTACATACAACTATTTTTTTCCTGATTCCAAGTCTCTGTTTGGTTGTTTTAATGCTGGTATTTAAATTCACTGTTTAATTAATGTTTTAAATGTTTGTTTTATAGCTATTGTTAATTCTGCTAATTCTATTCTTTCCCTGTTTGACGATATTTTCATGTCCATACATTTTCGCATTTTTAGTTTCTACTGAGTTTTTACTGGAGCTTAGTTTGTTATTTTTACCGCTTAATTCAAGCGCATCTTCCAGTATTTCTATTTAACTATTTGTTGATTTGGTCAATGTTAAAATCTCCATCTCTAAGAAGTGCGAATTTGTTTAGAAGTTAAGGCTAAATGCTGTCGCTGTTAGATCAGATACCAGCTTGCGTATGTGTTTATTCCTTCCCCTTCTGAGGTGTAATATGATTTTTGCCTCTGACCATTCAGTGCCCGCTACCAGCATTAACTTTAGTAGTAATCTTTTTGAAATTATGAAGTCAGCTTTGTTTTTTTTATGCCTGTTAGCGACATCCATGTCCACTTCCGCTCTGTTTATCGAAGAATGTATTCATGATACTCAGTGATTAAACCTCAACAAAATTGATTAGCATTTGCCCTGTCTCATTTCTGGTGCCTATTACGTGGTTCCCAAACGAGGCATATACACACATACATTACCTTCAACTACACACACACACTCACACACACACACACACACACACACGCGCGCGCACACGCGCACACACGCACACACGCACACACGCACACGCGCACACGCGCACACGCACACACGCACACACGCACACACGCACACACGCACACACTCACACACACACACACACACACACACACACACACACACACACACACACACACACACACACACACACACACACACACACACACACACACACACACACACACGTGTTTTGGGAAACATTGTTGGAAGAGGAGGGCATTGTCGAAGTAAGAGGTTGCAGTGGGAATCACAAAACATCGATCCCACTTAACTTGGCTTAAAAAGAGGACTCGCAAGATTTGTAGAAGTGGAGGTAGTAGAAGGACTGGGGCGGGAGGAAGAGAGTAAGGGTGCTGAGTAAGGTAATATTGTGGGAGGCGGACAATAAAGATGTAAAGAGTTGACTATTACAGTACTAAAGGAAGAAGGGTTGAAATGCAGAAGACTGGAGGATGAAAAAAGTGTTGGGAGAGAGGAAGGGGTGTTTTTTGAAGGTTGAGGAATGACCAGAGTGGGTGACTTGAAATGAACTGAGCTGGCAATAGGTAGTGAGGAAGGGGTCATAGTTGCTGTGTCCAAAGTCGTGATCAAGGAAAAGCCAAGGCTAGGGGTTAGTTGATTAAGGGACAAGCCTCAGTGCCCCTAGTGGGGGTATAAAATCATTATTGGCCATGGTAAGCCCAGAGTATGTGGGAAAGAGAAACAATTCACCCTGACTCCCCATCAGGGTAAGGGCTAGATAAATAAACAGTGGAGAATGGAATGTCCATAGCTCCCTGAGCCCATTCATGACAGACCTAAAGCCAGCCTTTTATCATTTCAACATGGTTCTTACAGGTAAGAATGTGGACAGGAGGAGGGGTTAGAGAATAGAAAGAAAAGATTATTTATTTATTGAAAATTTTCTGCCCCATCAACATCTAAGGTCATTAGCGGTGTATACAGAACATAGTGATAGGGTAGGGCTTGGGGGCAAAGCCCCCAGTTAAAGTTTTTGGGTTCAGTAAGGCAATGTTTGTGGATTTCCAGAATGGTCAATGGTCAAAACAAACAAATGTATCAGGCATCAAAGGTTAACAGCATCATGGTAAAGTATTGTGGCGAAAAGGGTAAATATGGGTTAACGATATGGATAAGTGGACAAGAAAGGGATGAAGAAGAAAAGGAAAAGGAAAGACAGAGAAGAGACTGCAAAATTAGCTGAGGCACGGCCTGAAGGGCAAAGCCAATGGTGATTCCTACATTGGGCCTCAGTCTCCGCCTCCTAAGCCCCACGGCAACAATGAACAAAGGATTGGGGGAGAAGAAAAGATTGCGCCCAACCTTGGGGAGATCCCTAACACTGGGCCTCAACATTCTAGCCATCTAGTTACTTTAATTTTCAATATCCAGTTTTGCTCAAATATTTCAAAGGGTCAGATGTTTTATTTTTTTATAGAAATCAAATCTGATAATAATTGTTTAACTCTCTAATACTGAGTGTCAATCAAAAATTAACATCCAAGTAATTAATTTCCT
Source organism: Penaeus chinensis (assembly GCF_019202785.1). Taxonomy (NCBI): domain Eukaryota; kingdom Metazoa; phylum Arthropoda; class Malacostraca; order Decapoda; family Penaeidae; genus Penaeus; species Penaeus chinensis. The sequence goes on along the minus strand of NC_061823.1, from coordinate 6,539,073 downwards.
TTACACGACTTAAACAGAATAAATAATGCTTCAAAAGAGCCATCGTCACTGTTGCATATTTCCGATTACCAAATTAGAATATTCATAAAAAAAGATCCCTCTGGGATTCATTAAATTTATAATCTCTATAATAATTACAGGATTAAATTTGAATAAAAGACGACCTTTTCTCATCTTTTTATTGCATAATCATTGTACTGTTCACTGAAGTCTTTTTCTCTGCAGTATATTTAAATCAGCACAGAGGTTTAAAAATATGTGAAAAAAAGCAAACAGTATTTTGGAATGACAAGTTTAACAACTATATTATCCAGTATCTCTATCAAACCTGTATGGCTATTATATATATATATATATCGTTAGCCTCTATCAAAAATTTAATTGACCACAATCTCAGTCAGTATTCCTTGCACTTTTATAAACTCATGCTTTCACATACACTCACTCTTTCTCATTCACTCTATACCTCCACTTCTGTCTCACTCTCGTACTCCTAACCATCCACTTGTCTTGCCAGCCTCCTGCTCTCCTGCTCAATCGGTTATTCCCTTTTTCTCTGCCAGTTATATTCTCAGTTTCACTACAGTCTCATTCTTTCCATCTCTTACACTCAAATCACAAAAGGGAATGACAAATTCGACGAGACTTTCCCTTCATTGATAGGCTAGGAAAGGAAGCTACTGCTGACCACAGAAGATATTCTTGGAACATCTCATAGGTGGAATGGAATACAAGAGTATGAAATGGCAAGAAGTTGCAGACCAACATCAACACATTTAATGTACAGATACATCAAAACAACCAAGTACAGCTGATGATAATACCATGTCAAAAGCTTATACCAAGCAACTTTCCATACTGTCTGACATGATGAGAAGGACCCTCACATATTCTATATGCTTATAAATGTTACTTCAGCAAAAATAAAACAAGTTCCACAGCAGAGAGTGAATACTTATGGGCACTGGAATGACATGACAGAAAGGTACATAACATAAGCTCAAGCAAATGCATTAAAGAGAAAGCTTTAACTCTATAGTGCACCATTATCATTATGAACATCTAACTTTAAATCATGGTATATAATCCTCTATTTTGGGATTTTTCTACTTCCAAAAGAATTTATCCATTACAACAATTTAAAATACTTCAGTGGGTAATGCTTAATGGATTAAACAAATAACTGTGCTAGACATTAAAGGTCATATAGCACTATAGTAAAGTATTGTAAAAACTTCAGAGATGCAATGAAACTGAAGGCCATAACATCCACCACAGGTTTAAGCATACATCCTACTTACATAATCACTATAAACTGTTCAAAAATACCTGAACACTCAGAATGGATGTCCACTGAGTAGCCTGTGTACAGTAAAGCAGAATAGGTACAAATGACAGCACAGCACAAATCAGACATAGAGCGTTGACAATTTTATAAAGCAAGAACCAATTTTTTTTAGCTGTGTCTGGCACCAATCATCACTTGTATCTCTTTCTGTAACAATGAAAGGAATCAACCCAGAAAATCCTTCAAGAAATTGCACATTTCAATAATATAAATGCATCCAGTGAAATATTGTCTGCCTGAAATCAAATAACACTAGTGGAAATGCTATT
>NC_061823.1:6529956-6532456 GCF_019202785.1 Penaeus chinensis | reverse complement strand
AGAAGAAGAAGAAGAAGAAGAAGACACATATCTTATTATCCACTACTATGATCTCTGATTTCTTTTTACCTTCCTTCCTTACCCTCACCCAGTCACAGATATCATATTACATTTCCCAATAGGAGTTCAGGATTCAATTTTGCCAAGACAGTTTACCCAAACACCATTTAATAAAAACATTCAAGGGTTTCACATTGTGAACTGGCTTTTCTGTGACTCGTGTATGAACTCAGTGAGTGAGCACTTATTCCCTAAGAATCAACCTGCACTTGAATACTTCCATACTGTATACCCATCATTACTGCCATGTCTTGCATTAAGAAAAGGGGTAATGATAACACTAAACAAACATTTGACAAGACTCTAATTGTAAACATTTCAAAAACTAAATATTCTGTATTTGGTGAGTTTTTTTTATTTTTATTTCAAGTGAAATCTCACTGACTTTGACCTTCCTGTAAAACATCATATTCAAACTCTAGTCTTCATCTTATGTATCCACTGCCTTATTTCTCTTATCCAGCAATACAAATAACAATGCATTTGTGCAATGTAACTACTTGGACATGGCTGATGTTCTTTTTCTACTCAAGATATAAGTATAAGCTACTGGTATCTAAATTGCTACTGATGAACTGTAAATAGACATGTATAAATGTTTACAAATCACCACATACACTCTTTACTGTCAGCATCTGTCTGTCTGTCTGTCTGTCTGTCTGTCTGTCGGTTTGTCTGTCTGTCTGTATCTCTATCTCTCTCTATATATATATCTCTATATCTATCTCTATATATCTATCTCTCTCTATATATATATCTCTATCTCACTATATCTCTCTATCTCACTATATCTCTCTCTATATCTATCTATCTCTAACTCTACCTCTACCTCTACCTCTATATCTATCTCTATATCTCTATATATATCTCTATCTCTATCTTAATCTCTCTATCTCTCTTTCTGTCTCTGTTTCTGCAATAGAAGTTTTCATTCATCACTGTTTGACCAACCCGACACCTTACACCATTTTGCTTTAACATAGCAGTTTACAGAGACATATCGTTAGTTATACATATAATATTTGAAATGTTCTTATGGTAGTGAATAAAATAAGATATATGATGATCTCTGAAAGAAAAGTGACATCAGAAGCAAAAGTACAAAATCTCTGGAATGCCAAGGGACTTAATGTACTACGAGTGTAAAAAGTCCTCTTCAACCAACAAATTTCGCTGTTTCACTGACGGATAACAGACATCCTAATTTCGACTGGTCAGTACTTCCCGTCACATTATCATTCAACGGAATAGGGGAGTGAGGATGTAAGGGATAAGACTAAAAGAGACATTTCTCCTTCAAATTTTACCTTAACTTTCGCACCAGAGAAACCTAACGATTACATCCCATCTTAGGGTATCGTTACGCGAGAAATTATGTACCTAATTCTCGCATATTTTGCAATATTTCTAACCTTTCTCACACCGGCCTCTTGCTCGCCTCTTCTTTGTTTACATTTAGACAAGTCACCTCGGAGCCACGCGTTTATGAGCCAGAGGGATTTTCTTAACCAATCAGAACGCAGTTTTAAATGCAGAAGATTTTCTATTGGCTATTACTAGCTCCCCTCAAACATTCTTGTCTAATACCGACGTTACACAAAAGCGCCCACGGAAGTACTTCATAGGTGGGATAATCAACCAATTAGAACACGATATTGTAAAATGTCAAATAAATATAGGATTTTGATTGGCCCGTCTTGCTCCAGGATCGGGAAACTCTGAGTGACGGGCAGAACATCCGAGTCTGACGCAGAATGGGAATTAATGGAAAGAATTAAACGCTTTGAGGAAGGAGGAAATTAATATTTGCCGGAGAAATAGGTTTCAAAGGGATGAAATATGTCAGTCAGTCTCGTCGTGATAAGGTTGGAGACCGCTGATGAGAGTCCAACCCTAAAACATATTGAATACCAAGGTAGGGAAAGTTTTGTTTTTATATAGTCTAAATTGGTCATAAAAGTCTTTGTTTCATCGGCAAGCAAAGACATTGAATTACTTTCTTATTTCACACAGAATGGAATTGACAGGGATATATCTTCAATGTCTAGAGCATTTAATAGCAGAACACACTAGACATTTTTTCTCAAAACGTTTAGAATTGAAGATACTGTTAGATAACACATATCACTTGTTAATAAAGAAAATTATACCATTTTGTTCAAATTCATCGCAAAGTAATTTGGATCTGCTACTGAGAGGTATGCTTGTTATTATTATTTACCATACATATTTTTTTTATAATTTATTCTTATTTTTTCTCTATGTATGACTATCTGGCTGTTACTCGAAATAACTTTTGTAATTGAAAGTGTGAAGGGTGAAGGTTACGAAAGGACTGCAACCAAGTCTAGCTAATGAATGCATGAAAACCACCTTGGTAGTACTTTACAATGGGGATGCACTAAGTCCTCAGCTCTGTCACAAAATGTATTCAGCAATC
>NC_061823.1:6522456-6524956 GCF_019202785.1 Penaeus chinensis | reverse complement strand
ATCATGACCAAAACTCAATTGTCAATACAATTTTGAACCTTGTTGGCAACAGGTTAATGGTACATTATGTACTCTCATAATGTATCAGCTTTTTGGTGTCCTCTCATTTATGCCATCTTCTCACAGGTCACACAGAATTACCTACTTGCCCAGTCTGCTTAGAGCGCATGGATGAATCTGTCGATGGAATCTTGACAATATTATGCAACCATTCCTTCCATGGAGAATGTTTAGCCAAGTGGGGTGATACAAGGTATGTATTCCAGTGTAGTTTTGATTACTTGTTGTCTAGGTGTTCAGTTTTCTTGTGTGTCATTACTTCATAGTGTGGATGTTGACCTATTGTTTTGTATACATTAGAAGGGAATACTTTTTTTTACTCATCAGCTAGTCTTCAGATACTTGTAAAGAATGGGTGGATGTATAACTAGTTAGGATATAGCTTCATTTCTCTGATGGCAGTATCTTTGTTCATTTGAATATGAAATAGGGCTAGCTCAGATTGAGATGAACTCTGGCAGCACTTCAAGGGGAAAGTGGTAAAAGAACTTTGCTTGAACAAAAAAAAAAAAAAAAAAAAACATGGGCCATAAGCAATGCCCTGCATATAAGATGCTGACTAATGTTATATGCATTGTGTAGTTAATGTTGCCAGAGTTTGCAAATCTTTTATATTCTCCTGGTAAGTTAGCCATAGATTTTTCTTTTCATATGGTATGTGAATTAGATCAGTCATGTATGGTAACTTGATTTCCTTAGTTGACAAAGATGATGAGAAAGCAGCATGCAGACTGCATCATCTTAGAGAATATTTTTCTGTTAGTTTATCCTCAGTCATAGTAGAGGACCAGCTAACATGATGTGGATGAGAAAGAAAAGGCATGTTTAAACAAAGAAAAACTTTTAAAGCTTGTTCAAGCACAGTGAATACATCAGATGATCAAATAGGCAGAATATTGATGTGGAACATAGAAGCAAGATAAATATTTCCTTAAAAATGTTGATGAGGAACCTTGTAGTGAAATATGGATGCTCTTAGTTGTAAAAAGGACAATTCATATTCAGTGTCTTGGAGCCCATATTGTATAATCTTTTGTTGAATATGAGTGTCATATCCTGTCTGAAGGATCAACAGTTAATGTCTATATAATTGAGTGCATTCTTGGAGGTGAGCTAAAGGAGTTGCTGCCAAGTCTTTCATTGCGTCACTTGGTCCTGGCTAACATATTTGTGAAAGGACTCTATTGTCCCAGAAGGAGAGTCCTACATTTCAGAACCTATAAGGGTTAGTTAAAAAAAAAAAAAAAAAAAAAAAAAGGCACAAGTCAGATTTGCTTTGCAGGATTTTGTATTTTTGTATTTTATTCTTTACCATTATCATTTAGTCATATGTGTATATGTATGTAAATTTGTTTGGGTGTGGGTGTACTTGTGTGTGTGTAGCTGTGTGTGTGTGTAAACGCTTGTATATTCTTGTGTATATATGCATTTAATTTAGTAAAAAAGTTGAAGAACAGAAAATTTCAAGTTTATGCTCTTGTGTATACAATGTAGGCCATTTCCAGCTAGGAAGGTTTTGACCTAATATTTATATCAAATAGTGCATCAGTACCTTATCAGAAAGTGTTTAAACAAGCTTTAATATTTCCTCTTATGCGATTTGGTCAATGCGGCATAATTTTCTACTTTTTTGTGTTTATTGATATTTTCTTTCTCAATAAACTGAAATTCTGAATGTTTTTCAGTTGAATCAATAATGGTATAGAACAGTACACTTTCTATAGAAAAAAAAATTGCATTAATGATATAAGATGAATCTGTCAAATTGTATCTTTGAATATATGTGCAGAGACTTTAATATGGTTCTCTTACTGTGGGCCACACAAAAACAGCCACTCCTCTGCAGAAGGTCTTGTGTAAGTGTGATAATCTTCAGTCAGGAGCACCAGGCACACGTGGGATATTGTGTGACTACTTTTTTCAGGATTTTGTTGAGATGTTGTCAACGTGTTTTGCAATGATGGGGGGAGGTGTTGGGAGGGTTTTTAAAGACACTTGCTTTTAAAAATTTGTATAAAGCAGTTAAAAAGAACAAAGTGCTGTTATTGGTTTTGTGCAAGTACCCATGTCTTAAGGAAGTAGAGAACCTTTCTCTCACTCACTCTCTCTATTTCTGTCTATCTATCTATCTATCTATCTATCTATCTATCTGTCTCCTTCTGCTCTTCCTCTCTTTTTCGCCTTGTCTATTTATATTTCTATATCTATTTCTTCTCACTCTCTATCTTTGGTTCTCTCTCTCCTCCCCTCTCCCCTTTCCTCTCTCCTCTCTCCTCTCCTCTCCTCTCCTCTCCTCTCCTCTCCTCTCCTCTCCCCTCCCCTCTCTCCTCTCCTCTCCCCTCTCTCCTCTCCTCTCCTCTCCTCTCCTCTCCTCTACTCTCCCCTCTCTCCTCTCCTCTCTCTCCTCTCCTCTCTTCTCTCCTCTACTCTCTCCTCTCTC
>NC_061823.1:6499956-6517456 GCF_019202785.1 Penaeus chinensis | reverse complement strand
TTTGCCGTTACTGTCAGACCCCAGAGGAGACGCCAGACCAACGATGCTTATTGTGCGGGTCAGCTGACTCCTTGTGGATCTGCCTGATATGTGGCCATGTTGGATGTGGGCGTTATGTAGGAGGACATGCTCACAGGTCTGTATTAGTGCTTTTATGTTTGCATATTGGACTTCACAGAAAGGTGAAGAGGAAAGGATAAAATAATGTGTACATTGCACTCTGTCACTGATTATTGAGGTAAATATCAGTAATCCAAGCTAATATACACTTAATCCAATGCTGCTGGGGACCATAGATGGCTCTTCTAGTGCTTAGCCACAAAGGAGTCAATTAGTGGGCCTTGTGACTTTACGTGATTTGAATTGGCGGGTAAAACGTATTTTTTACTAATGCAATGAATATTGATGGTGTTATTTTTATTATAAACATTATAATTATTATAATGTTTTTTAACATTAGTAACAGCAGAATAAGATAACGTAAAATATTTTGTAAATCAAAGAAAAGGGTGAACGGGCGAGACAGGCAGTACTCATAACTGGCTCATTGGTGACTTAGTACAAGTGTAGCCATCTACAAGTACTCACAGTGGGCATAGCAAGTACCTACACGTCATACCTGTCGGCAAGGGGTTAAGCCACAGTAAGTCATTTGTAGTAGATGCCTGGGGTATTGGTGGTGCCAGAGTTGGTAAAGTAGCAGTCATGTGTAAACTAGTAATGAATGCCAGATTTAATTATTTTCTTGAGTTGTTGAAGTTGCCACACCAGTGAATGTCATATTAATAATGTTCAACCTGTACAGTATTTAAGGGCTTTTCTGTAAAAGAGACAGAGCACTTGAAATGGAATTTTGTGTTGACTTGTGTTACACTTTATATATCAACTGTAGTTTTAAATTCTAATTGATATTCCTTGTGAAATAATATGCCAACCTTATTGGCAGACACTTCATGGAGACCAATCACCTGTTCTCGCTGCAAGTGGGCAACAACAGAGTGTGGGACTATGTGAGAGATAACTATGTGCACCGCTTATTACAGAGTGAAGGTGATGGCAAAGTAAGTGAAGACTTGGTCATCTTCAGTATTTGATCACAGAAAGGTGTGATTATTCTGAAATAAAGAACGCTTCTAAAATAGTGGCATTTCCATTCTTCAATCAAATAACCCTTTTTTTTTTCATGTGAAATTAATATTTTTCTCGTTTTTCATGACTTTTATACTTTCCTTTTTTCAGTTTATGCATCCTTATGTCAGAAAAAAATGCAAAATTTTAAAAGGATTGTTTCACCTATTATTTACGCTTATAATACAACATTGTGCAGGTTGTATCATATGAGCGAACATCACCAGTGTCTGATACAAAGGAGGAGTTAGTTCAAGGAGAAGAAAAGTTGACAGCATTGCAGCTGGAATACACACACCTCCTTTCCTCGCAGCTAGAGTCACAAAGACAGTACTTTGAAAACAAGATAACAGAAGCTCAAGCAGAGGCATGGCATGAGGTAAGTTCTTTTCAGTAAGTATTTAGATTTGTTAAAGGTCAAATAAAGTCTTTTTGCAAAAAAAGGAACAAACCATAGTGAGAAAAGCACCATAAGGTCGTGTGTTCCTTGGTTTTGTGTAATCCACTTTCACTTACAATGTTAAATTTTTTAAATCTCTTTATATTAGTATTAAGATTAGATATTCTGTTGTTTTTTTAATGTATATTTTACAGTATTACAGTGTAGTTTAAGAATAATATATATATATATATATATATATATATATATATATATATATATATTTCATAGGCAGAAGAATCAAAAGAAGCTGTAAAAAAACTTAGTGAAGAAATGCAGGCAGTCAAACAAGAGTTGGCTTCTGTTACACGTGAGAAAGTTACACTTGATAAGAAGATCAGTCAACTGAATAGTAAACTGGCAAAGGTAAGGTTCTCAGAGATTTCAGTAGTTGAATGCAGTGTGCAATATTTTGTCAGATATTAACCAAATTGTCTACTATGAATTTAAGCATAGTTTATCAATTTAGATGGGATTCCACCTCATTCAGATTTGATGTCAGCAAAGTGGGATTGAGTCACACATTATTGACGTCTGTTTTTCAGGTGTCCAAAGATCTGGAAACAGAGCAGGAGCTTAATCTGTCCATGCGTCAAGGAAAACAGGAGTGGGTGTCCAAGGTCGTGAAGTTGGAAAATGTGGTCAAGCAGAAGGATCAGGTAAATAGACAATAGGTGTAGAAGAGAGTTTTTGTGTGGTGTGTGGGTGGTGTGTGGGTGTGGTGTGGTGTGTAGGTGTGGTGTGTGGGTGTGGTGTGGTGTGTGGGTGTGGTGTGGTGTGGTGGGTGTGGTGTGGTGTGTGGGTGTGGTGTGGTGTGTGGGTGTGGTGTGGTGTGTGGGTGTGGTGTGGTGTATGGGTGTGGTGTGGTGTGTGGGTGTGGTGTGGTGTGTGGTGTGTGGGTGGGGGGGGGTGGGGGTGGGGACGTGGGTGGGTGTGTGGGTGTGGGTGTGTGTGGGTGTGGGTGTGTGTGGGTGTGGGTGTGTGTGTGTGGGTGTGGGTGTGGGTGTGTGTGTGTGGGTGTGGGTGTGGGTGGGGGTGTGTGGGTGTGGGTGTGGGTGTGGGTGGGTGTGTGTGTGTGGGTGGGTGTGTGTGTGTGGGTGGGTGTGTGTGTGTGTGGGGGTGGGTGTGTGTGGGGGTGGGTGGGTGGGGTGTGTGTGTGTGTGTGTGTGTGTGTGTGTGTGTGTGTGTGTGTGTGTGTGCGTGTGTGTGCGTGTGTGTGCGTGTGTGTGCGTGTGTGTGCGTGTGTGTGCGTGTGTGTGTGTGTTTTTGGGTGTGGTGGATTTATTATTTTGAAAGAAAAGTAGTTAGTGATAAAATATGGATTTATTATTTTGATTCTGAAAATTAAGTAGAATGGACACATACCCTACAGAAGTATCTTAATGCATATAATATATATATTCTGAAAAATAAAAGAATCTGAATGTACTCTTGTTCTGCTATTTTTTTCTCCAAACTTTTTTAAATACCCCACATAAATATGCATAAGATATGCAACTCATTAATTATGCTTAGATCATAAATTGATGTATTCCAAATTATATATTCAGTATTTTATATTATGTATAAATATTGGATATTAACTGTTACATATTATTACATACATTATCTTCCATTCTTCCTTTTTGCTTTTAAGATTGGAATAGAATGGATGCAACACACATCATTGTGGTTATTTGAGTTAGCATTATTTGCTGTCAAGGCAAAACTTATAATGAGAATGCTTGGATTCCCCACAGAAAATAGCTGAATTGGAGTCTCAAGTGATTGATGTGATGGCCCACTTGGAGGCTCTGTCCACAGTCAACTGCAACCCAGAGCTCCAGGGCGGCCAGGTCTACATCCCAAACGAGAATGCGAAGCCACAGGGGGCGAGACGGAAACACAGAAAGTAAAGGAGGGGAGAAGTTTCCAGTTTGTGGTGACTTCCTCGGATTTTCTAATTTGGGACAGCTTGCTAAGATGACCAGGCTTATTGTGCAAAAAGACTTGTTCAAAGTTTTTTTTTTTTTTTCTGTAAATTTTCTTTTTCTGTTTCCTCTTTTTTTGGAACAGTAATTAAGTTGAAAGATTCAGTTAAACTAGTCAGTATTTTCAGTGATTAATAGATCATATCTGTACAAGTACAATTAAACTTGAAATTATTTAGGTTGTGTGATGATTATATATATACAAAATATTTGTTACTTACATGAGTATGAGATTTAAATGTTTAGGACCTTAGTATGTACCTTAGATTTGTGTTCTGACTGATATCTCAAGTTAAACTAATCTCAGTATAGGTAAAAAAAAAAAAAAATATTGAAAATATTATGTTTATGTACATGGAAATTGTAAATATTATCTTACATATTTTCCTTTTGGCATATCTTTATAATCACCTATTGGGAATTGTAAATATAACTTTTCCCAGTTATTTTTTTCTTCAGTAATATAATTATCATAACTGATATGTTATTTCAAATTACAAAAGAATTAATAAAACTATTTTTATGGTCTCATGTTTTTCATTTTTCTTATTTGATGTATAGTTCCTCAAAAGTATAATGCAAAAAATAACAGGAAAAGCTAAAAGACACTTTTAATATAATTTAATATTTTTGCTTGAAAAAATTATAATTTTAATTTTAGAGACAAAGTATTATGCATGGAAGGTTACAAGCTGTTTATGCATATCTAATCCATAGCATTTTTTCTCAAAGTAAAGAAGATGCAGTTATAGTTACTTTAATTACAATTGCACATACAAAATATATCTCGGTTAATTCTTCCACACAACAGTTTTCCTAATGCATGTACTTTTGCCTTGCACCTCCAGAATTTACAGCAAAGTGGTGTTCATCTCTTCATCACCTTGCTATTTTTTTACCATTACATTCAAAGATTGTGTTTCAAGTAGTTCATTGACATTTCTGCAATGAATTGCCGTCATTTTCCTGTGTATTTGTAATAAAGTGTTTTCTTTTCCTATGATGGTAATTTCTGATCCACTTATTCTCTTTTATTTTTGTTCATGTCCCTTAATAGGTCTTCATTATGCAGTTTACACATTCTCATCAGGATCCACCTCGGTGCAAAGTTGTCTATAACCCAAGCCTGAAATAGTAACAGAAAGTCTGCTATGTGATGAATTAAAATGCTATAGTTGCAAATGAAATTACAGATTGTATGTATGTAATCAAGAACTATATGTAATGAACCCTACCATTATCCCGTGAGACCAGTAGCCTGTGGTGTAACTGGTATACCCCAGAGTGTCCAGGGCATGTGCAGCAAAGTTAGAGGCAGTTGGCACCATAAGACCTGGTAGATGTGAAAAAACATACAAAATGTAAAGACGAGATAAAATTATACGTTTGTTTTTTTTCCTATTTCCAGTGTAGATTATCTGTTACAATTTATTTATATGTTTTTATTTTTTTATTTGTTGGTGGGTGTATGTTTATGTGCATACATAGATGCATGCATGTGTGTGTGTGCATATGTGTGCATCTGTATATGCATGCGTATTTGAAGCTATTAACTATTCCTTACTTGGCTTGTAGATCTTTTCAGAGTAGCTTGTCATGTTGGTTGATACATAACCTGGAGTAATGGTCTGAACTGTAATGCCTGAACATTTATACTCCACTCCTAAAGCCTCAGAGAAGTAGTCTACAAATGCCTGAATAATAAAGAATAAAATATATTACTAAATACCAAATAGAAAGTCAAGAATCTGCATTGAATGAAAGTATTGTAATTCCAGCCTTGGACATGTAAGAATTTAATCAAAATTGTACATGCTAAAGTATCTCTTAAAATGAGGCCTACACTTGATTATAGTATTAGTGAATAAGATCTGGTCTGAAAACATATTCCTGCTGAGGAGGTCTTTTACAGATGATTTAATACAATTATACTTAGAGCATGTCTAGTTTTTTAAATTTGAAATATGATTAGGAAATGACAGAAAAACAAAAATCACTGAAGAGCAGAATAAAGCTACCTAGTAGCACAAGGTTACTAGCATCCATCAAGAACAACAAACTACCTTCTGCATTACCTTTGAAGCAGAGTAAATTTGGAGGAGGGGAATAGGACATCGGCCAGCTATGGAAGCCAAATTTACTATAGCCCCTTTTCTTCGCTTGAGCATCTGAGGGAGGATGATCTTGGTCATTGCCAGAGGAGATGCAACATTCACATTAACATGACTCCAAAGAATATGGTTGTTCACTTCGCCAAAACTCATAGGGTGAGGGGTTATAACTCCCACGTTGTTTACTAAAAGAGATGAAAGTCGGTGTGAAACATTAAACATGACGTCAAGTTCTTGCTTCTTAATCCTATAACTCTGTATTGTGTTAACTTTAGCCTGTATTCAGAATACAGGCTGAAGTTAATTATTTCAGTATCTAGTGATACAGTAATCAATGAAAATAAGTAAGATATAATATATAATACAAAGTATTAAAACTTTATTTTGAACTACAGAAAAAATTTGTATCTGTTTTACAATGTAGTTTCTTAAAAATTTACCTAAGATGCCAATCTCCTTTCCTTCAATGCTTTTCTCAATTACGGAGTAAATCTCTTTTCCCAAGTTGAAGTCTACTTGTACGTTTTCGGTCTTGACTCCAAACTTTCTACCTGTAAGCCCAATACTGTGAGATCAAATTATTTCATATTTAAATATCAGTCAAAAGTAGATTAATAAACAAGTAGTTTTCTTCCATCTGTATCACTGGAATTTCAATCAAAATATTAAACAAGTATGATAAATGACACCATTTTCATTACAGATATTTATCATTTAATTAACAAACCCAAACTCACCAATCTCTGAAGCAACATTCTGTAGTTTTTCTGCAGTTCGAGATATCAAAATAATGTTCATACCATTCTTTGCCAGTTCAAAAGCATAAGCTTTCCCAATTCCATCTGTGCATCCTGTTACAACTGGAAAAAATATTCATATGTTAATCAACTCATCCTCTATATTTATTTATCTATCCAAGTAAAGGGAAATAAACACCCACAGTAAGAAATGAATTTGAACATATTGGCATTTCCAATCCAATTAGGTTCCACTTCAGATAAAGGATACTCAGTGAATCAGTTCTTTGCCTTGTGTTATTCCATCTGCTGTACAAATAGTCCAAATTTTCTTGATCTTGATTTTGATTTTACCATGTCATGAGATATAGTCTGATAAAAAAAGTTGCATTTTGGTATTCCCCTTAATACTGTGGCCATTTTTCTTTCATATTAGTTCACACTCATTAATATACTTGCACTTTTGCTCAGAAAAAAGAAAATGCAATCAAATATTCATAAGGCAGAATATCATAATGTAAGCTATTGCAAAGTCTGTGCCTTTATTTAAAAATATTAATTTAAGTTATAGCATAGGGTTTATGGGAATGCCAGCTTGGATAGTTAAGGAAAAGTGTGCATATATGCGTGTGCTTGGATGGGAGTGAACTCGACGGCTAACTGCCATACCGTCAACAGCTAACACGTACTCTCCCTAATCTTAGTGAAGTGAAAGCTTATGAACTCAACTTTTGAACTAGACCCAGGCATTCTGCCTGGAAATAACAATGGAATGAATTACGATCACCAGAAAAACAGCAGACGAAGAGACAGTGATAGTGAAGATTACCCATACTCCAAACAGGATCGTAAAGAAGAAACCGGCAGACAAACCATGGAACCCCAACACTACACTTCAGAAATGCAAGTTGCTCCTCAAAAAAATGTAGTACTTATTAATATAACAAACAAATCAATCACTTCAAACTTTAATAATCCTATAAAACAAATAAATGTCCTTAACAAATCAAAATTTCATAAATACATCATAGAAAACTCAGTGAGAATTCTTGGAGATGGCAAAGCTATTAGATTTGAAGTGATTGACATAAACAAAATAGGACCTTTGAATGAAATAAAACATCTAGGAGACTGAGAAGTCCTATGTAAACCACCAGCCTCTAGCAGAAACCTGTGGTGCTCCTATGGCATTGTTTCCCCAGTTGAAACTGAAATTGAAAACAAAGAAATTCTAGAAATAATCAGAATAATTTGGGGATCAGAAACTCAAATAAAAAAAATCAATAGAATGAACAAGCAAACCAAAACACCAGAAGGTGAAAATAAATGGCTACCCACAAGAGCTCTAAAAAGTAGTTCTAAAAATAACATTCAAAGGTCCACTACCCTCCAAAGTAGCCATAGGCCATACTGCTTATCAAGTGTTTCAATACACGTTCCCTATCCCAAAATGTTTCAAATGCCTCATGTATGGTCATGGGATAATTTCTTGTAAAAACAAACTAAGATGCAGTAATTGCAATCAGGTTGGTCACAAGTTTAAAGACTGTTCAAATCCCTCTTACTGTTTTTTTCTGTAATGGTAACCACCCAGCATACGACAGGACACGTCAGACACACATAAAAGCACAGGAAATAAAAAAAAAAAAAATAATACACATAACAACCAAGAAGTTAAAAAACTTCTACACCAGTTAAACCCGACAACCAAAATAACAAAAAAATATTCTACAAAAACACCATACTAACAACAGCGGAGATACACAACTCAAACTCTGAATACGAAGAACAACCAGAGGACAACACAAACAACATACAACAAACAAACCCAAAGATAACACAATCATTTGCTCAAACTTTAACACAAACACAAAACATAACCCAAGCTCAGAAAACACCTACAAAACAAAACAAAAAAAAGCAAACCAAAAAGAAGTAGACACATTAAACCCATCAGTGAAATCAAAACTTGAAAAAACAAAAGAAAAAAATACTCGAACATAATATGAAAAACAAAGAACACGTTAATTCCCCAATAACATGGTCACTTCCAACACCTCTAACGAAAACTTCAACCCCAGAGAGAAGAATAGAACGAGATGAAAACAATCCTTCATGGATAGAAATAATAAAAAGAATAATTAAACTGATATCAAACATGGCAGCAAACTTAAAATCTGAGAAATCTGTAATAATAACTATATACGAGACCATTACAGAAGCAATTCCAATCATAAAAGACATTATGGAATGTTTATATGGATAAACTAATACTTTGGAATGCCAGGTCCATTTTAAATAAAAAGACAGAAATAGACTATTTAATAGATAAAGATAATCCAAAAGTATTTGCAGTCTGCGAAACTTGGTTAACAAAAAACAACAAGTTAAACAACTATACAATAGAAAGAAAAGATAGAACATAACGAAGGAGAGGAGGTCTTGCGATTTATAAACATAATAGTATACAATACAAGAAAATAAACCTCAATGAGAGACAAAATAATAAAATAGAAAAAAAAGCTATAAAAATTAGCTATAAGAATAAATGGCTAAATTTAATTTTAATTTACAACCCTTGCAACAAAATAGAACAAATAGAATTAGAACACTACATAAAACAATTACATAATCCTAAATTAATAATAGGAGATTTTAATGCACACCATCCGTCATGGAAATCCTCATATAAAAATAGAAACTGCAAATAAAACAGGAATAAACTTGTTTAACTTGATTACACAAAACTATCTGATGTTAATAACTCCCACGGGACTAATCACCAGAATGGACCCAAAAACAGGGAAAGGAACTACAATAGATTTAGTGATAGGATCTCCAGAATTAAGCCATTTTGAAATAAAACAAACACAAATTCAGGCAGTGACCATTTTCCAATAATAATAAAAGACAGCAGCCACATAAATGAAACATATACAATAGAAAAAAAAAATGGAGCTTCAGTAAAGAAGGATGGAGGCATTTTTAAGATGAATTAGTCAACAATGACATCAAGGGAATTAATTCAATGAAAGAAATAATGGACCTAATAAAAACACTGGTAAAAAATATTTTAAATTTGATAATAAAGTCAATAAAAATAAACCAAGCAAACCCTGGTGGAATCAAAATTGTAAAGAAATCATAAAACAAAGAAACAAAGCCTTCAATAAATGGAGGAAAAATCCAAATGATGCAAACAGAATTGAATTTAAAGAAACTACAAAAGCAAGAACCATTATAGAAACAGAAAAAAGGAATAGCTGGGAAAAATTCTGTACTTCTCTTGACTTTGACACACCAACTAGAAAGATTTGGAATTTCATGAAAAAAATAGCAGGTAAAAACAAAATTAATACTTACCTATTCATTGATAACAATCAGCCTATTCAAGACACAGAGAAAAAACTCAATTTCCTAAAAGAAGAATTTCATGAAACAATAACAAAAAAGCAAAAAGATTGCTAACTTATTCAGAAATAAAGAATTTGACAGAAAAAAAACAAACACAGGAATAAGTAAAAATCTCACTTTAAAGGAATTAACTTCTGTAATAAAAAAAAAAAATCAAATAACGGAAAAGCCTATGAACCTAATGAAATTCCATACAAATTTTTCAAAAAATGTCCCCAAAATATATCAGAATTTTTTTTATCATTGATTAACATTTACTGGCAAAAAGGAGAATATCCAAAGGAACTAAAGAAATCATTAGTAAACCCAATAATAAAACCAGGCAAAGACCCATCAGATAAAAAATCTTACAGACACATTAGTAAAATATCGTGTATTGGGAAAATATTTGAAAGCATTATAACTAATAGACTAAACTGGTGGTTAGAAATTGACAAAAAAATAAACAAAGACCTAACAGGATTCAGACCAAACAGCTCAACCATAGATGCTCTACAAATAATAGAATACCATATTAACAAAGCTTTTGCAGAAAAAAAAAAAATGTTCTAATAGCATGCCTAGATCTGGAAAAAGCTTTTGACTCAATAAATCATGAAGCAATAATAATAAAAGCAGCAAAACTTGGAATTACAGGAGCCCCACTCAACTGGATCATGAATTTCCTAAAAAATAGAACCTACCAAATAGTCATAGGTAATAAAAAATCAACAGAAGAAAACATAGCAAGAGGCCTCCCACAAGGCTTACCTCTTAGTCCATTATTGTTCAACATAATGACAACGAATTTAACTCTAACGGATGAATTAAAAAAAAGTAACATACGCAGATGACATCACCATTAAAGCAATTAATAATAACCTAGCAGAGGCAAAAAAAATTCTAGAATTAGGGTTAAAACAAATAATAGAATGAGCGAACAAATGGGAATTAACAATAAATCTAACAAAAAGCAAACTTATGTGTTTTACAAAAAAAAAAACAGAATAAGAGAAATACCAATGATACAAATAGTTAACAAAGTACTTAAATTCACAAATAACCACATTCTTGGTCTAGAATTTGATGCTCCAAAATTAACTTGGAAAAAACACATTAATAATCTGAAGATAAATTGCTCAAATAGAATAAACTTAATGAAAAAAAAAAAAAATCAACAACATGGGGAGCTAATAGAGAAACCCTAATAAAATTCTATGATATTTATATAAAACCCAAAATAAAATATGGAATCTCAATCTATGGAACAGCCAATAACACAGAAATGAAAAAAACATAAATTATACAAAACAATGCCCTAAGAATAGCTACAGGCTGCTTAAAAAACACCCTAATATTAGCATTATGCACTCTCACAGATAAAATGCCCATCAAATACAAACAAAAAGAATTGAAGTATGCAGATGATGAAAATACTGGAAAAACAAGAGAATAACCAAATGAAAAGAAATGTAACAGCAAATATAGAAAATATATAACCCCCAAAAAGACAAGAGAGGCCTAGTACACAGAGTAATAGAAACTTGCACAGTTACAAATAACAATAAAAACAAAAACAATACCAAATATTCCACCATGGTTTGATATTACAAAAAACCTAGAAACTAACTTCTTAGATGATCTTGCAAAAAATGTCCCTGAACAAATAATAAAGAGTAAATTTTTAAAGTTGGAAAACACAAGATATTAAAATTATAAAAAAAATATTCACAGATTGTTCAAAATTAAGCACAAACTCAACCTTAGCGGCCATATATATCCAAGAAAAAAATATAACAACAATATGGAAATTACCTGATGAAACAGAAATAATAAAGGCAGAACTTTTTACAAATAAACAAGGAATTACCTATATAAAGAACAATAGATTAGTAACATCAGTAATATTTTCGGATTCACAATCAGCTTTACAACTAACATCAAACCTAAAACATAAAAACTATAAACACATCATATTTGAAATACAGGCAATGACATATACACTTACAAACCAAAAACAGATAATAACAATACAGTGGATACCATCACACAAAAACATAAGAGGTAATGAAATAGCTGATCAAGCGGCAAAAAAAGGACATAACATAACAAATCCCATAACCATATATGAGGACAAAAGATAAAAGATAAAACAAATAAGGATAAAATATTTTTAAAAATTTAAAACACAATTAAACACAATCCTAAACACAAAAAAATACCTTCTAAAAAACACAGAACCCCAACCATGGACAAGATCAAAACTACTAGATGTTTGCATAACCAGATTCAAAACAACACACACAAGATTGAACCAACATCTACACTAAGTAAAAATAGTAAATGACCCAACATGCAGATGGTGTCATCATCAAGAACAAAATATAGAACATATCAAGCTACAATGTCCAAGATTTCACTCTTACAGAACAGAGCTGATGGAAGCTCTAAAAAGAATCAAAATAAACAATCCTAATATAGATTTATTACTCCCAGGTGCTGATCTCTCACCAATAAAGAATTACTACATTTTAAGACACACCAAAATATTCTTGAAGAAAACAAGACTAATAGAAATAATATAAGGAAAAAGAAAGAAGAAAGAATATAGATCCAGGGGATATTGACTATACAATAGTCTAAAACCCTATAAAAGAAGAAAGAAGAAGAAGGATGGGAGTGGGTGTGGACAAGGCTGTGAGTGTGGGTATGAGGTGTGTGTGTGTATGAGTGTATGGGTGTGAGTGTGAGTGCATGTGTATGAGTGTGAGAGAGTATGAGTGTGAGTGGATGGGAGTGGGTGTGGACAAGCCAGAGCCAGAGCCAGAGCCAGAGCCAGAGCCAGAGCCAGAGCCAGAGCCAGAGCCAGAGCCAGAGCCAGAGCCAGAGCCAGAGCCAGAGCCAGAGCCAGAGCCAGAGCCAGAGCCAGAGCCAGAGCCAGAGCCAGAGCCAGAGCCAGAGCCAGAGCCAGAGCCAGAGCCAGAGCCTGAGCCTGAGCCTGAGCCTGAGTGCGTGTGTTAGTGTGGGCCCGGGAGCAGGAGTGGGAGCGGGTAAAGGTGTGCCTTCATGCCTATGTGCCTGTCTTGATCTTATCTGTGTCCCTGCGGACCTGCGAGTGTGATGTTAAGTGTAAGGTCTATGTGTGCTCGTATGTGCACGTCGTTTCGTGTTTGTGTTTGCCCTTGTATCTGTGTATGTTTGTACGATTTCTTTCCATACTCTCTTTTTATACATACTTGCCCACTTCCCGTAAGTCTTCGCTAAGTTCTTCTTGCACAGTTTAGACCACACATGCGCCCTCAGACCCACGACCACATCCCATGCTGTCCTCCCAACGAGCTTCATAGCCGTCAGGATGCCAAGGACCATAAAGACATTCACCATGGCCTCAAGACCTGGGAATAACCGGAGATCTTCAAAGTCAATCATTGCTGCCTCTGTTCTAAACGACCATTGATGACGTTCACTTCAGAACTTTCTCGCGTGTTGTTTGCCGTTATCCATCGGTGTCGTAGATGCTGTGACGAATTTCAAAGCTTATCGTCATCTTATCGTGAGGAAAATCTTGTCATGAGATAAATGATGGAAAGCTGCCAAATATATTTCTTTCTTTTATTTGAAGCCTATCCTCCGACAAGTATTGAATATACAGTTTTCGTTAATTCTACGGCTTTTCAAAGTGAACGAAGTTCATAATCAAGCAGAGCTCCGTTGTTTTTTTCAGCGTTTTACAGATATTTAGCTAAACAGGTGTACTTTCTTAGGGCTAAGGTACAGTGAAGTAAGTGACAAAATTTGTAACTTTTAATCACTGAGAGTTGAATATGGCATAATTGTGATATTAAACATGAACGTGATTCACTACAATATATACATATGCGTGCGTGTATATGCGTGTGTGTGTGTGTGTGTGTGTGTGTGTGTGTGTGTGTGTGTGTGTGTGTGTGTGTGTGTGTGTGTGTGTGTGTGTGTGTGTGTGTGTGTGTGCGTGCGTGCGTGCGTGCGTGCGTGCGTGCGTACGTGCGTGCGTGCGTGCGTGCGTGTGTGTGTGTGTGTCTGTGTGTGTGTGTGCGTGTGTGTGCGTGTGTGCGTGTGCGTGTAATACATGTGTGTATATATATGTATATATATAGATATAGATATATGAATGTATGTATGTATGTATGTGCATATATATACACACATATACACACGTATATGTGTATGTGTGTTTGTTTATATGTACACACACACACACACACACACACACACACACACACACACACACACACACACACACACACACACACACACACACGCATGTATATATATGTATGCATATACATGTGTGTATCTCTCTCTCTATATTTGTGTGTGTGTGTGTGTGTGTGTGTGTGTGTGTGTGTGTGTGTGTGTGAGTAAATAATATATATATATATATACTCCTTACCCACTGTGGGCCCAGCCACAGCAATAATCTCCAGGCGATAGCTTAAACCCGTTCCTTTGCCGGACGCGAATCGCCGACCCCTCGGATGAGAGGCCGACATGTTACCTTACCACTGTACCAGCCTGGAGATGGGATTATTGGCTAAAGTTTAATCTCAGATGGTCCATCCAATTAGGAGCATAGACCATCACTCTTCAGCCTGACCAGCTTCTACTGTTGAGAGAAATGAAGGTGAAAGTGCCCTCTCTGAGAAGAAAAAACTGCCAGCAACATGATCGTTGAGGGTAGTTTCACGAATTACCGTTTGGGCCAGAGCAACGGTTGCCATCTTCACGGGGTAGCCATGGCCATTTTCAATAGACTTCAGCCTTTGGTAGCAGAGGGAGTTCTAGCCAGTGAGTGTATAATGATCCATGTCTCGAACCACAGTGTACACTCCTGCCAACATGAATAAACTTCACGTGGCAAGCAAAGCTTGATTTTGAGGCAGATAACAATTGTACTTGGTGACTTCATTATGGCATCCGGCTGTGATCGAACTGGTTACATGATGCCAGCCGGCTTCCATGGCTCGGGAACTGATATCAGCGTGAAGAGCCTCTCCTCCAGGATGATCTGATGTTTTAGAGACATACGTCAGCACCCCAAACTACATCACTGGTACGCCGATGTGGGTGAATTAGCTAAGGCTGTGGCTATATTATGGGTCCACCTCAAAATCAGCTTTTGGTTCAGTGACTGCCATGGCATGTTTCATATGCAAAGACTTGGGGGTTCATATGGCTATTTCCAGTCGCTTGACAGTGCTTGGTAACCTGAGTGACACTGTAGCACTGGGAGATACCTCCAAACACAAACGCTTGATGCAGCTCTGTAGTTTAATGGTGACCACCCAAGGACAAGGTAGGGCCTTTTCTTACAGGAGATGCATGTTGCATAGTTTGAGTGGCCGGCGATTAGGCCTTGCATCGACCTCTAGCACATCGATCTCAGACTCTGCAAAGAAGGGATCAGGGCGAGGTCGAAGGCCTTATCTTAGTAAATGACCTTTGTCCTGTCTGCCAAGCCCTGCAAAAGTGAACTTAAAATTCTCCCCACTTTCAGCAGCCATCGACAATTAACATGGATGTAGGTGGTGTTGTGAACCCAGTGCCTCCTTCCCGTCAGTGAGGAAACAGCATAACAGAAAACGATCTCCATGTTGCAAAATCTGCAAAGAATATTTAAGTGTAGCAATCAAAGGAAAAGCTTAAGGTCTTTCTCCTCATATTTCGTTAAAAAAATCTATTCAGCCGAATGGATAACCCGATATTTTACAGTACATCAATTATACGAAAATATAATAACCATTATTTCAAACGCAACCCCGGTGTGCTTATAGCTCAAGTTTGTCGTGGAATTAGCTTTGCCTTAGCTATCCAATAGCAGTATCCTTTTATCGGTATATCTAATATTCAAGTATTTTTATGTATCGAAAAGTCGATACTTCTAAACATGTACATACCGAATTTGACTTTAAAGTTAATAGTTATGAATTGCTATAAAACCCGTCTTCTCTTCTTTGTGAATTTGATTTGTTCTTTTAACATTTCATGTGTTGCAAAATGAAACAAGGGCACGGCTCAAAGTGTATTTTATTTGTTTTAATCAGTGTTAAAAACAGAAGCATAGGTTGCGTATTGCTAAGGATTTAAAATTATCTGCCGCGTCAACAGCTAAGGTCATTAGCGGTATTGCTAAGGAAGGCGACTATATTGAAAATGAATAACATACAAAACCAGAAAAAAATGTGTATATATACATATTAATTAATTATCTTTTTTTTCATTTCTAATCTGTTCATTTATTGATTTATTAATTTATTTATTTATTATAAGTAAAGATCGCTGTCTGTTTACTTGTACAGATTTTCATCCCTTTCATCCAGAAACTCAGCTGGGCTCTATCACACATTTTCCACCAAATGTTATTTTCCTGTCATCCACTTCTGCTGATCCTCCGCCATGTATTCATTCATCTTTGGTCTTCTTTGAATCCTTCAGTAAATACTCGCAGTTCTTCTTCAGAATCTTCATCCAGATCCATCGTGAAAGGAAATTATCCATTATCCAAGCCTGAAAAGCGGAAAATATGGACGCGATGGGGTTATCCATTTGGACAGTTATCATCATCTACATGTCTTCTCAAATATTCAATCTATGTCTGTCAGACATTACCCCCCACCACCCCCGACTATCTATCTCCTTCAGGCACCACCTTATCTATCTCTTCAAACATCCCCAAGCATTCCCCCTATCGTTCTATTTAGACATAATCGCTGGCTACCTATCTATTCGAACATCCCCCCTACCCTCTATCTATTTAGGTATCCCCCTCCCCTCCTATCTAGACAGACATCCTAGCAAAAGTTCTCACCTGAATGCCATGGGTCCAATAGCCTGTCGTATAAGCGGTGTATCCTATGGTATCCACCGCATGAGCAGCGAAGTTGGAGGCTGTAGGCACGAAGAATCCTGGCGAGAGAAAGGAAATGAAAGAAGGTTGGTATATGGTAGTGGTACCTTATATATGGTATATGGTAGTGGTACCTCATATATGATATATGGTAGTGGTAACTTATATATGGTATATGGTAGTTCGTTCTCTGATCTCCTCCATTCACCGATAAATAAAGAGGTTATACGGCATCCTGGTTGAGAATAGACAGGAAAGATATATTAGGAAAATATCAAACAGCATAAAAAAAATAAAAAAATAAAAAGATAAATTAGGGAAATAAAAAACAACAACAAAGAGACAAAAATCCTAGAAAACGAAGAAAAACACAAATTAAATAACATAAATATACACAAAATAATAGAACACTTCAAATTAATTCACTTCAGATAAAAAAAAAAAAAAAAAATGAATAAAACGAATGATAATAATGATACAGAAATATGTATAAATAATTACAAAATCTTACTTGGTTTGTGAATCTTCTCGGAAAAGCTCGTCATGTTGGTCGAGACATAGGCAGGGGTAACGGTCTGAAAAGTCACGCCAGAATTTTCGTATTCTGAACCTAAGGCCTCAGAGAAGAAGTCTACAAAGGCCTGTAAAAAATGAATGTGTGATTACTAGATTGTTATTTCCAGTCTATTTATATGTTTTCATATGTAAAAGTCTGTCAGAATTAAAATCTGATGTGTATTTAATGTGCTTTATTTACTTTTAGAATTATGTTTTCATGTACAAAAGCCTGTTAGAATTGTATTAACTTTTTAGATTAAATGTTTCTATGTACAAGGCCC
>NC_061823.1:6492456-6494956 GCF_019202785.1 Penaeus chinensis | reverse complement strand
TTCTTGCAGCGTGCAGTTGTCAGTATATTTTGTAACCTAAACGTATTCTGGCAATAACCACGTCACATTGTCTGGTTCGACTTCGGTGCCACCCATAGGAGGAGGGCTTACTATCTCTATCCCGATCGTAGTGCCTTATGGTACAGCTTTCAGGCCTTTGGGTGTTCGTCTGATCTACTAGTTCTTCCTTAAGATAATTCTTCAATATATGCACAACCCTAGCAAGAGGCATCCCAAGATCTATGTTCACAGTACCTTTGCTGCAGGCTTCCTTCGCCAATTTGTCTACGTGGTCGTGCTTGCTTATGCCAATATGAGATGGTATCCATCCAAATTGAATGTTGAAATTGCGCTCTATTGCACAAGTTACGTTACGCTTAATGCAACTCATCGCCACCTCCTTTGAAGGAACTTAGTGTTCGAAGAGCTCTCTGAGAGTCACAGAAAACTACTCCAGAGTATACCTGTCAGTTCCGTTTGTGTAGTGCTGGCCCAATTTTGCACTCTCATATTAACTTGATGTAGTAAGCCATGTTTGTATACAGCGCAAGCACAACCAGCTTTGTATCCAAACTGTACGGATCCGTCAACGTAACACTCGTATACATCATCGCCCATAGACTCTGTGTTCCTTTACCGTTGCTAACGCAATTTGTTTTAACACGCAGTTATGTACTGTTTTTTTTTTTTTTTTGTAGTAGACATGTATGGTGCATGATCAATTTTATTTTTTCCATGGTGGAATAGATCGACCCTGTGGTATTTCACTAATTGGGACAATCAGCTTTGTAATATTCATAGAGATTTTGTGTATCAGAGGGCGCGCATGTGTGTGATTAGTCAAGTCTGCTTGCGTGATTTTATGTTGCAGTTGTTTTTGAAAGTCTGAAAGATGCAAGGGTTCACTTATAGCTTTGACCCTAAATATGGTGGAAATAAATATAATTCTATCAGATATGGATGGTAGGTTAAGTTCTGACCTCATGTTCACTATCCTTGCTGTTCTCGAGGCGCCGAGGATAATCCTCACGGATTCATTTTGCACTACCTCCAAACTATTTATTTCTGCATCTGAATATTGGAGCAGAATCCCCTAGAATCAGGTATGCACTTTCTCAAAGAGGATTAAATACAAAGAACTCTATAAATGTATTTTCTAGAGCACAGCCAGTATGGCACTTGATCACACTGTCAGTGCTGATGCAGCTTCGAGGTACACAGGAATCACAGTATTTGCAAAGTCCGGCCTGGCTCTTGGATATATTAGTTTCCGTTACTTCATTACCTCTGAACCGTTGAGCCAAGGCATCCTGACCACCTCATTTCTCGATTACAGTTGTAATGGCAAGCACACCTGCCTCTGACATGCGCCGGTCTATGATAACTGAAAAGAGAATCCAAACTCATGATAGAGCTCTGCAATGAAATGAAGCAGTTGTGGGCTTGCCAAGAGTGAATCCAGATTGCTCTAGTCTCAGTAGGTGGCCTCTGATCCGTCTCCGAAGAATGAAAGCGTGAACTTTGATTGATAGGTATACTTAGCAATGCAATCCCACCAATACCCTTTCCTCTTCAAGAAAGGGATGACCATGTCCTTCAATAGGTCCGGGAGAATCATACTGGAATGTCAGATGGTATCCAGGACAGCATGAAAATTGCGCACCATAAGTTCACCACCACCCTTTTGTAGTTCGGCATGGATACTACAAATGCTCACTACTTTACCATCCTTCAACTTAGAGATGCCCCCCCCCCCCCCCACCCAAGCACAGAGACCACGTCATCACGTGGGTTCAAGTTGCTCACAATGCTCAGCGCAACGTCTACGAGATATTCGCATTTTTCTGGGAGAGTTCAATGCTGACTCCAGCAAAGATAATAGCCTCCTTCTTTGGGACTGAGGCTTTCTGACTCCTGGTATCAGCACTCCAACCTGCATCGCTGGACTCGGAATAATAATATGTGGCCAAGAGAAATGAGCCTATTCTTGTTAACACTCGCTGGAGGATCCTCCAAACCACAGTATTTACCATAGAATGCCTGTGGTTACCACCCGGGTCCATTTCAAAATCTAGTGTATATCCAAGGGTGTTTCAAAAGGACAGACTGAGGGAGGAGTGTGGCCAGAGGTCACAGATGTGTGTCGCGTGGCAGGACTGACTGTGGATCCAGACTTGCACACTGTTAAGTAGGGATAAGAAACAGTAACATGAGGGAAAACGGCAATTTGAACCTCACTAAAACTCTACGAAAGCTACTGGAATTACCAGACCCATTACGTTGTGTCAACTTAAGTAATGTAATTTCGTCTTATGTAGATGAGCTAATTTTGATCACTTGAATTGTCATGGGCACGGTAGTAGCCTCCTTCTCCTCTCCCTCCCACTATCCATCCTAACGCGTTTAGTACTTGTCAGCGATGTTCGACCTGCCCGATGCTCGATAATGCATCATAAAGGCACATTATGTATGAATGCGTCTTAGTGATTGTCAGATATGC
>NC_061823.1:6467456-6487456 GCF_019202785.1 Penaeus chinensis | reverse complement strand
TATATAGGATTATATAAAAATAGGTGATTACAAGATTACTCTTCAGTGCATGCAACTCATTTGATAATGATTAAGATAGAATGTCATCAGATAAATTAGGAATTAAGGGAGAGATTCATGTTTTTATGTACTGGACCTTATTGCCTTTAAATGGAAGCAGCAAGATATGGTGGCATAGACTATGATGCATTAAAGTCTAACATTCCACTCCAGATAATGTATATATTGTGATTGTTGATTGTACATTGTTATCATTTATATGAGAGTTTAAGGAAGTAGCTTTGTGAATGACATTAGCAATCCTATTGTGGCAAAATATGAAATGGGACAAGCTTTGTGTGTTGTACTGGTTTTACTTTAACATGGAGCATTGCCAGCTTTCTTGCTAGGCTTTGAAGATTTGCTTGACTAAAGGAAAGTGTATTGTAGATTTTTTTGTTTGGTGAATGTAAGGTTGGAAATTTGAATTTCAGTTTGAATGGTAAATCAGAAGTGTAAACACAAACCAGTTTAAGTTTCCTTCTCCATTGGAAGTTGGAATAAAAGAAGAAAGAAAAGAAAAGTAATGTATCATTGGTTCATTTTGCTGGAAGTTTGAATATTATCGGTATTGGACTTTAATTCATAAACTGTGACATGCCTCATGAGATGTCCTTTTGGTAGCCTACAACACATACTCAAGAGAGTTGGTTGCTCATTGAATTAGACACATATTTATAATGTTTTTGCAGGAGTTGATGCTGATATCTCCCAGCATCCCCCAGGATAATGTACCTCATATAGTAGCTGCTACATAGGTGGCTGTTTTCTATGCAGCTTTGCCTGGGAAAACTGGGGAAATTTGAAACATTGTATCTTGGTTATGTCTAGATGTTTTGACTTTTCGAAATATGAAATATATGCCTTACAAATTAAGAAGTACTATTCCTTGACATTCAGAAGCCAATATCTAGTCTTGTTAAAACTCTTCTTTGGCACTTTACAAGTTAAGGGATGTGTTTGAAAAAGAAATGTATATAAGTAGCTGGTTAGAGTTCTCATAAAAGTGAGATTTATTAATACTAACATGCAGGTTGTAGACATTTACATAGATCAAACTGCAGAATATTTAATTATGCTATTGTAGGTTCATTTTGGTGTGCTCTATATACGTCTCTTAACTTGCAATGATACAAAGTAGGTAAATGTGCACCTGTAAATGTCACATCCAGAAATTTATTTGTTTGTGAGGCAAACTGTATTTTCATAGCTCAGTTTCATCTGTCATGCACAAATATGTAACCTGCAGGATATAATCATTGTGACATTTGTTGATAGAAGATGAATGTCTGGAAACAAAGTCAGGCTGTGAAGAACTTTGCCAAATAATTGTAATGGTGAGATTAATTTTGGTAAGTCTTGTTGGTATTGTTGTTTAACTTTGTGACACCAGTAAGAGTCAGAGATGCCTTGAAGTACAATAAGAGTAATTTGTTATCCATTATGATGGCTGACCATTTTGTATAGGACAGAGAGGGTGTTTTAAAGGTTGTCTATTTTATCCACTTATCATCTTTGATATTCATTTATTTATGTTTTTTTTTTATCATAATTATTTTTTTCTGTGTGTAAATATGTTTATTTCATGAAAGTTTTTTTGATTTCTCAACTGTTTAGCCAGTTGGAAGGTATTTGATAATCATGAATAAATACCCTTTATAGTAATCTTGTTTTGGTATTATTTAATTCACTCTATTTATTTTGTTTGTCAATCCTTTTTTCTTGCTCTTTGGTTGTCATCCTCCTTTTTATATAGACACCATCTTTAGCTGAAATGTCTAATTCCGTTGAAAATTTTCTCCTGAAAGTGGCATACTGTGGTACTTCTTATCCCTTTCCTGATGGTTTTGAATCTAATCTATGAGATATTAAAGAAAAAGAGCTAAGTTATTTTCAGCTCACATTTATTTCATCTGTTTGAGTTTCCTATTCTAGATATTGTTAAGTTAATGATCATTAGTTGTTGATAGCAAATAATTAGGATGTCATTTTTACTAATGTGTCACAAGAAATATTGTTCATTCATATACAAAAAATTCACATATTTTGATTCCCATTCTACCTGACATATTTTCTCTGTCTTCTCTTGCATTATATGAATTAGTATCTATTATATTTCCACCTACTTCTCAGGTAATGCTAAATCTTCCCTTACAGTGTATATTTGGTGAATTACTAGACTCCTTTTTCCCCTTTGCACATTTGTTGATAGATATTTTATTTTGCTATTTATTATTTATTTGTGAATTTGGATCACAGTGCCATATATATGTAGGACCCATAGAATCATAGATTCTATATGCTCAAAAAATGGTAGTGTTGTAGTTACCTAACATTCAAATGGCCTAAATCATCAGTGATATGAGACTAGCTATGCAACAAGGCTGATGTATGCATGATGCACCACATTCATCAATGTTATGCACTCAGTGAAGTTCAAGTCAAAAGGAAATTTCACTACTGTGGCTCACTTAGTGTTTTGGGAACTGAAAGCAAATTTGGGCTTCTCTTTGTAAACTAATTTAAACCCTCTGATGCAGAATACAATCAATGTTCACTGTGATTTTGTGTTGTTAATTTTGTTTACATGCATATGGCTTTACAAGCATCAAGGAATAAATTATGAGGCCAACCTGATCTCTCTTGTCTACCCAATACTTGTTTTTTGTTGGTTTCTAATACTGATAACATTACAAATATCACCATATCTTCTTATCATCATGATTATAATATAACATTATTAACAATTACAATAGTGATACATTTTTAATTAAAATAAAGAGGTGGGGTAAATAGGTGAGGTCAGATAGGCCCAGTAACTAGTTCTTCTAATGCCAGCTATGCATAAGCAAAATTATTAAAATAAAACTACAGTTGACTGTGCATGGATAAATGCACTTCTGACATCGACAAGTTAATGTAACATATTGTATATAAACTGCTGAAACACACAATGAGAAAAGAATTTTAATACCTCATTCCCATGCCTTCTAAATGCACAAGAATTTGCAGTTTTTAATATTTATCAGTGAGTGGCTGTTTTTGAGCACAGATCACATTAAAGTTAAATTGTTACAAATGCTTTTGTCTTGACTTGAGATGTATATTATGGCTTGAGATATATATTAGTAGTCAGCCTCTCCTAAATATTGCATGACCAATTAGTTTCAGCAATGTTTGAAAGTACTCTAACAAAAAGTAGGAAAATGCTGATTTTTCATAAGAGAATCAAAATCAAAACCATTTTTTTTTATGGTTTCATAAAATTAAATTACTTAAAATAAAACATCATATTTGTAAATTTTTGGCTATACCTGATATCATATTACTCAACCAGAGAGTTTAAGAGTGAAAATGTATGAAAACTTTTTTTCACTTGGAACGTTGATATGCACATTCACATGTATACCCAAGGTATATGTATACACCTAAGCCTTGTGTAAAAATCATTTTATTAATATACTTCTGGTTGAGTGCATTATGTGCTGATGTTTCATGGCTCTTTACTTTTTGCTCTCTTTAATAATCTTACTAAAAAAACAAAAACATTATCTCTTTGCTCTCCTGTTTTCATGGCAATAAATGTATATTAAAACTTTAATAATCCCAAGCCCCAGTTCTTATGCTGATTTTTAAAGGTATCTCCTTCACTTTTTTAAAACATGTTGACTAGAACTCTTTGAGTCTAATTGATTAATAAAAATCTAAAACTAAATCAGGAATTAGAGTAATGTGATTCATTATCAAAAACAATTATGATCCTTGCCTCCACCTGAAGAATACTGTATGATATACATAGAGGATGTGAAAGAAGTCCTCACAATGAATGGCTGGATAATACATTTGAATCTCTCTTCTTACATTCACATCTTAGTTGAATTTAGCTTCACCATCAGTCTCATAGAATTTAATTCTTGACATGCAGTATACATTTTGCTTGTCATGTATCTGCTTTATACTAATAATGTTCATGCTTTATGCCTCTTGGAACTGACTCCAGGTGCTTATATACCACCCTTGCTTTGCATTCCAGTATAGATTTGTTTTACTTTAGCTTATTCTCTCTTTAAAGTACATTTGTCATACCATATACAGATACTGAAAAGTTTGTAGAGACACAATAATGTACAGACATTGGTATCCCTACAAGCCAGAGTTGGTATTTTAGTTTTCATTTATCTAATCAATAATGTTATACATCTTGAAGCATGTGACTACAGTGATAAATAAATACATAGATAATGGAAGTGCATGCCATTTTACTCCTTCCCAGTTGTTCAAAAGGTTGTAAATATAATTCAATTGTAATACTCATATAGGATACCCATAGCAGTGTAATTGAAATGCACAACAAGAACAAATTTTTGAAAATGCAAATTGTCATGTAAGAACAATAATTAGAATTCATGACAACTAGTGCTTCCAATTTTTTTGATTAAATGGAACTACCTGTCATTTAACTCAATGTATATACATAACCCTCCCTCCCCTCTGTAATATACAAACAAGGAAAGTGTTACAAGGAAGATCAAATTTGTTTTATACTTGAGATTAGTTTTAGAGAAATGTTTACAAGTATCAGTATCCATAGAGAAACAAATGTGGGGTGAAATAATTGATACATCTCCTATAGAGAATATAATTTTTTTTATCCTCTAGTTGCAAAAAGGAGTGTATTTTAAAGTATAGAAAATCAAAGCATATCAGACACACACACACACAAATATATATATATATATATATATATATATATATATATATATATATATATATATTTATTTATTTATTTATTTATTTTTTTTTTATGTACATGTATATATACACAAATATATTTATATATATATATTTATATATACACACACACACAAATATATATACATGCATATATATATATATACATATACATACACATACATATACATTTATATACATTATATATATATATATATATATATATATATATATATATATATATATATAATATTAATATATATTTATATTTATATTTATAAACATATACAGATATATATATATATATATATATATATATATAATATACATATATACATATATATGTATATATATATATATATATGCATATATATATATATACATATAATATATGTGTGTGTGTGTGTGTGTGTGTGTGTGTGTGTGTGTGTGTGTGTGTGTGTGTGTGTGTGTGTGTGTGTGTGTGTGTGTGTGTGTGTGTGTGTGTGTGTGTGTGTGTGTGTGTGTGTGTGTGTGTGTGTGTGTGTGTGTGTGTGTGTGTGTGTGTGTGCGTACGTGCGTGCGTGCGTGTGCGTGCTAGCGTGTTTGCGTTGTGTGGGTTCATACCTAGTTGTTGTTTTAATACGTGAGAAGAGCTAAGCTCAGACGGTCCCGCCTGCTATATTTAAATTATCATATAAGTTTTTGACTTGATGCACATTTTTGGCACACACAACGTTATTTGGAAGATTGTCCAGTGTTTCAAGAGTTCTGTTTGGGAACTTCTTGACATCTTTCTCGCCTCATTTTACTTTCAACTTTTTGCTGTGTCCTCACGTCTTTCTTGTGTTCAAAATTATAACGTCATCTTTGTCTGACTTGACTCTTTCCGTAATATAGTTGAACATCATTATCATGTCACTTGTAACCTCTTATTCTTCTTTCTTCCAAAGTAGTAAGACATATTTTCTGTATTTTGTACCTCATATCTCTTAGAATAGGTACCAAATTCGTGGCTGCTCTTTGAACTTATTCAAGTTTATCTATATTTAAGTGTGGATTCCATAACACCACCATACTCAAGAGTAGGTCTTATAATGGCTATAATGACCTTCTTTACCACATACTCGAATGCCCTTATGCTGGCAATCAACCCTTGTCATTTATATGATCATTTGGGCTTAGGTAGCTGTTTATGATTATTCCAAGGTCTTTTTCTTCATCCACTTGGTTTAATATTATGTGTCTTTACTTGTGTTGATAAATTGGACGATTTTTACTTTCTCCGAACATGGCTACATGGCATTTATTGGTGTTAAATTCCATTTTCCACGTATAACTCCAAATTAATATGTTCTCGATGTCACTTTGGAGGCATTGGCGAAATTGCAAAAAAAAAAAAAATAAAAGTCGATGTCTAATATCTTTTTTTTTGCAATTTCGCGTCGTCTGCAATCATATTTAGATAACTAAATGACCCTAAATCATTTATGAAAATAGTAAACATAATTGGTGCCAAGACTGATCCTTGAGTATTCCACGGGTTCACCAGGGGCATGAACACAGCGTACAGCATAGCAACGCTCTTAAGCACAATCAGCACGGGCACATTTGTGACCTGGAGAAAGCTTTTGAATTAGCAAGTCCTCTTACCATTCAGGAGAGGCTGATCGAGAAGGGAACAGGAACAGGACAGCCAGAGTCAAATTCCAACCTATCACAACACATGCCACTAGAAAATGGAACGCCACAGGGTGGGGTTCTCAGACCAGCCCTATTTAACACCTTAATGTCCTGCATCCTCAACATAAAACTCCCCGTGGGGTGCAAGACCATCTCCTATACATACGATCTTGCAATCACCTCCACTAGTACATACTGCCTAAATAAAGCCCAGCGTTGTCTGGACCGTGTGTCTGAGGAGTGTTGCAGGACAGGACTAAAGATCTCTGCAGCCAAATCCAAAGCCATGGCTCTAAGACATAAAGTTCAAGGCACAAGTCTGAAAATCCAGGGAATGGACTTGGAAAGGGTCCAGGACTTCCAATACCCTGAGGTAAGGATAGACCGGACCCTCTCCTTCCAGAAGGAGGTCCAGCACCTGGTTGACCGAACCAAAGCAAGACTGTCATGAGAGCAATGACTGGGAAACACATAGGAGCCAGACACAAAGTACTAAGATCTTTCTATGTACATGCCGTCCGGCCCATTGTGGACTATGCCTCAGTCGCTCTGATTGCCATAAGGGAAAAATACAAAGACATATTGGAGACAGTCCAAAATGAAGCTGCCAGGATCATTCTGGGTGCCCCAAGATGGACGAAGGTCCTCAACCTCCTCCCCCTGGACTCACGAATCGATCTAATGGCAGCACAATTCCTGTCAAAGGTCATCCAGGCTCCCAGGAACTCAAGCCTAAGACAAACAAATAGTCGGACGCCTAGAACAAGACAACGAGCACTTTGCAAACAACTGGCTGTCTCACACAGCCAGGGTGTTGATACGCCATCAGCTCAAAGAACAGCTTATTGCTAAGGGCATGGACTCCCCCCACACTAACTTTGTCGAAGGCCCGCCGTGGGCACAAACCTTGATAGAGTTCTTTATCTATGTCAATGAAAAAGAGTCATTACCCCACACCTAGTTTAAAGGCAGAAGCCCAGAGGGTCATTGCCGCCATCACTCCTCCGGGTAGTAGAACATACTTAACGGATGGATCAGTCGATCCATTGAGCCACACTGCAGGCGCCGGCTTTGCAGCAAGGGATGCCACAAAATATATGAGGGTAACAAACAACGCCTCCTCGCTACAGGCAGAGGCCCTAGCCCACGCGTTCCTGAGGGAAGGACACGTGGTCATACATACAGACTCCAGGGCAGCCATTGACCGTCTACTTCCTGACCACTGTACTTACCATAGCGCAGAGAATTCTTGCTCAGGGTAGAAGAATAATCATTAACTGGGTCCCCAGCCACACTGGCATCAGGGGGAAAGAGCTTGCTGACAGACTAGCCGACATTGGCAGGGGTATGCCCCCAAATCCCATGATCATACAACCAAGCCGAAAAATCCTAAAGGAGAAATGTATCTTCCTCCTGCAGCTTCACAGAGAGGCAACGAGATCCTCCCCCTCGGCCAGCTGGTACTCAGACGCCACAGACTATGAACCACTGGTACTCTCTGAAATAATCAACAGAGGTACCGATGTCATTCTTTACAGAATGCGACTAGGTTTCCACTGTGCATGGCAGATCATAGAGACAAACGACCGTGAAGAGAGGTGTTGCATGCATTGCGGCGAGCCGAACGCCACACTCGTACATTACTTACAGAATTGTGAGCACACACAATTCCTAAGACAGGGACCGCCGACAACAGCCGCCGTGCTGGTAAAGATATTATGCGGTATGCTTACACCATGGCGGCAGGAGCGCCTGCTGGCAATCCCATCGCCACGGTAAGCACCGAGTGTCAGAAAACAAAATGAGACAGCCATAAAATGCTGAAACAGGCCGGGCCATATATGGAAGGCCCGGGCGAAGCTAGAACTTCGCAAGTCTCAAGATGATGACGTACTCCACTACTCGTCACCATGTAGAGTGCTTTCCTATAATTACGGTTCTCATCTGTCTTTCATGAAGAAAATCTTCCATCCATTTAAGGAGTTTGCCTTTCGCTCCACCTAGGTGTTCTAATTCCTTTATAATAATTCCTTTCCTTGTTAATATTGCTACCCCTTTCCATTTCCATTTGCCCTTTTCTCGTAATGTTGTAGTCTCTTAGTCCTAATGTTACATCGTCTACGGGGGGATCCAGTTTGGATTCAGTGATTCATATTACATTTGGTTTATTACTTTCAGTAACTCCATCTAGTTCTAGTAACTTCAAACATAAACCATATATATTTGTATAAACTATTTAGACATAAACTTTCGGTAATCCTTTTGGCTGCAAGGAAACTAGTTTTGCTTGGAGGCCTCTCACCCTCCAAATAAACAAGATTTTTTTCAGTCCTTTTGTTCGTTTTAGTGTTTTACCTTCTTTTTTTTTTTTTTTTTTTTTTTTTTTTTTAGTACAGAATTTCTTTGTTATCTTTGTTCATATTTTCTCTAAGCCAGATTTTCTAATATTCGTCGCGTGTGGCCAGTTACTATTTGCTTATTCATGAAAGTCATCTTTAAAGGGCGTTTCTTTCCTTTTTCGAATAATCCCAACCTCCTGTGGACTATGTTATTTTGCTCCGAGAATTCGGGATTTATGACCATGAGAATATTGGCAGTCAATTTCTTGTCTTCGTTGTATCGCTCGATTCCATCTTCTACAACTCTTTCTTCATGTCCCAATATGATTATGTCTCTGTCTCCATCAGCAAAATTTGCAATACTTATGTGTGTGTGTGTGTGTATAGATGTACCTATATGCTTATAGACATAGATGGATTGATAGATATAACTTTATAGATAAATGGACAGATAGACAGCAAGGGCGTCAGTTGGGGTACCAATCCCCCCCCCCCCCTCAAGACTCTGATTACCCGTCAATAGATCTGGCTTTCCCCCCTTCCCCCATACCTCACGATCATTAATCCAGTAGAATAGTTTATTTTTTATTTTTGTATTAGTGTCTTCATTTTTCGGTTACTAAATTGCACCTAAATGTAGTTCTGGTTATAGCTTTAAAATGCCCCTAGAGTATGTCATTTTTCGAAAATTGTGCTCGCTTCCCTTGCCGATCCACCATCGAGCCCCCCCCCCCCCCCTCCCGCAAAAATGAAATGACGCCCCTGATAGACAAATATATATATACATATATACATACACACAGTTATAGATGACGATGGATTGACAAATTGATGTTACAATAATGGAGGTTACTAGGGTATACTAAATTATCAAAACGTTTTTTCAGACCACGTGGCAAATCATATAAAAACAAATTTGCTTCACGAATTGTTTATGCTGCTGATGTAATCGGATTATATTAAACTGGATAATCAGCTGTTTTATATTCATTGAGTAGTCAAGGGATACTGGGCCTTATGCAATACGCTTTGTATGCACCCGATCATACTCAGCTAAATTCGGATCCAGCACATTTTGTTATTAGAAACACAAACTTGAATATATCATTAAAAGAAACGAAAAACATGTCTCTTTATATTGTAAATTATTAAAACAAGATCATATTTAAGTCCAACATTATTATCAAATTAAAAGTAAAAGTATGAAAAATAACCATCAGAATCGAAGTTAATGAACCGTGTCGGATCTGAAGTTTTCAATCATGGCGTCCACGGTGGAGAGTAAAGTCGAGGAGCGGAAAGACACAAACGAAAAACCCATCGATAGAGAGAAGGTGAGCTGTGTGTATGATAAAAGATAGATCGCATTAAGCATTTAGCAGTCAGTGTTTGGTGGTATACTGGTAAAGAGGACGCGTATAAAGAAATAAAATCACTCGCATTCCCGGGCGATCGTTTGAGAAAGCCTCACCGCCAAGTTGCAATTTTCATGTTTATTCTGTTCAAAGAAGTGTAAAAATATGCCATAGTTTAGTATATTTATTCCCCATAAAAGCGGAAATTTAAGTAGCACGGTATGCTTGTGATGTTCCTTCTTGTTCCTTAAATCGATTGGTACGAGAAAATAT
The DNA here is from genome assembly GCF_019202785.1 of Penaeus chinensis. Classification (NCBI taxonomy): domain Eukaryota; kingdom Metazoa; phylum Arthropoda; class Malacostraca; order Decapoda; family Penaeidae; genus Penaeus; species Penaeus chinensis. The sequence continues at coordinate 6,477,057 of NC_061823.1, read as the reverse complement.
GCCTTTGGGTTATTTGTCGGGTATATCATTACTTCTTATGGTTATTATTTAGTTTAACGGCGGCACTTCATTTTTCGTGTAAAAAAAATAAATTTCGAGGTGTTTTGATGTGTTTTAAGAAAATATGATAATTATCAGTTGTGTAAGCCACTTATTATAGGGTTTCACTCCTTTCCCTCTTATCACACCTATCTTGGGGGATAGTTAGGGAACGGGGTGGGGGGAGAATAAGTGGAGAAATTACTTAAGAAAGGCTTGAGAGGCAGTAAAAGTTGAAAAGAAATAATAATACAGAACTCTAAACTTAATCAGGGACTTATTACAATCCCTGACTGAAAGACTACAGGGATGCACACTTGTATTTTGGGAAAACTTTCCATTTATGTCAATCAAGAGTACAGTAAAATAAGTGTATGGAGTCGATACCTTGATGAAAACTATGGCAAAAGGTGCGCAAATCTAGAATAAGGGAGATACAAGACAGAAGACAGAAGATTGACTCTTCATTTTCTAAGTCCCCTTCCATGTTTACCTTGCGAAAACCAAAGCAAATGTGACGCGTAACTCATTACTGCGATCCATCATGTAGTCCATCAAGTAGTCCGCGCTTGTGAGAAGGCTTATTTTGTCATTACTAGTGTCTGTTTTTTCTGAATTCATGTATGTAATGTATTCTTTTAGTTTTATTATACTTCTTTTATGTCTTTTGGTAATTATTTACGCCATTCTGTAAAATAACCTTGTGCGCATGTGCGTTTTCACCAGGAGATTTGACAGGCAAAGATATTACCACGGGGGTCCAGGGGGCATAGCCCCCTGGCTAGGTGCATTTAATACCACAGGGGTCCAGGAATAAGGAATATATAGAGTGTAGTGTATAAATCCCACAGGGTTGGTTAGGTTGGTTTATTGGTTAGGACGCATTGTACAATTACCACAGGGGATCTGGATTATGTGAAATCCCGTAGATTTTTGCCGAACGATGGGTATAGTTCCTGTAGAGTTCTTCGAAAGTTGGCGCGTCAGCCCGTATACTTTCAAAGGTGGTGGCGATGTCTGTAGAGTTTCATTAGCTGATTTTAAGCTTTTGTGTGCTTGTTTTACACATTTCTGTTTTCTATTTTTCTTATTTAAGCCTGTTTTACCCCGTAATTTCCCTGATCTACTTCATACCCTCCCCTGCTATCGGGACTTGTCAAATCACATCAAGATTGTTGGCTGGAGAATGCGACGGAGATTATCATCAGATTCGTTCTCATCACATGAGAACAAATCTGATGATATAAATATTGTAAGGGAAGACCCAATTGTCATAGTCTAAAAATTAACCTTATTTTGTATTTAAGAGTGTGTGAAACAGGTTGTGTTCAATCTTTTTAACCTCGCCAAAACCCCGAGCCAGTGGTTCTGTCCCTCTACCCCATGGAATCCCATGTGGTTATGCTTCAATCTACCCTATGTTACTGAACCCTGACCAGGTGGCTTTACCTTCTGGATCCCTGATACCAAGCTTATTCAAGATCACTTGCATTAGAGTAAAAGTGATTATAGTTTAATGGCTCCTTTTCTAACTCTTGTTTTGTCTTGACATGCTGGACGTAAATCTTTTCTTCCTCCCAACAGTAGCACTCCTTAATGCATGATACACATTATCTAGGGAGTGGTAGTGCATTATATTCCTGTGATTTATTTGATAGCATACCTTTCTCAAATAAAGGCTCAAGGACTGCACCGGCTAAAGAGATATGATGATCGCAAGGGGGACCAGCAAGGGAAAAATGATGATCCCATGTGAAGAGGGTTTTTTGGTTCATGTGGTTGTCCTTGTGGTAGTTTGTGTGGTTAGGGCCAGGTTCATTCGTTTGAATTTGGTAAACACTTTTTGTCCAGGTTATGGTATAAGAGAAAATGGGAATGAGGTATACATAGCTATGCTGACATATCTCGGATCTAACTTCAGATATGTTGCATCCTCATATATTTATTTACAAATGATGTGCATGTAAAATATTTGCTTTTTTACAGACATGTCCATTATTGCTGAGAGTGTTTTGTTCAAATGGCCGACACAACAGTTTAGCAGAATACAGACGAGGGAACACCCCCCCTAATGAACTGCAAATTTACACGTGGTTAGTCATTGTATTGAGTATCTGGTGATTTTGTTTTCTTCTGTCAGAAACTTGGTAAATTAAAACTTGTCTTACAATTCAGAATTTACAAGTTGAATAATGTGCCTTGTATAAGAACCACTCCCTTATTAAACTCCTTTACCTACAGGATGGATGCCACGCTAAGAGAGATTGGTAGTCTGATTCTGGAAGTAAACCCTGACACTCGTAGACGAGGTACTGTGTTCGAGTTTTGTTTGGTCTGCCTGGAATCCACCAAGAACATGGGACGTCTGAAAACACTTGGATCAATTACCATTGGTCAGAAAGGTTTTGATGACAACAAAACCCTTGCACAGTTAGGGTAAGTGTGAACATGACTTTTAATGACCATTTTCTCTGTAATTGAGTTCGAGTAAACAAGAAGTTAGTGGAAAATAGTACCAGTAATAGTGAATGAGTTAGATCTTTAAATGATATATTAACCCAGTGCCTCTAGGAGAATTTGGAGTATGCACGGCTGAGTGGGCTTGTCTCCTGGGCCTTTCTCAAGCTTGCTGGGTCTACACTTGTGCCACACCAACAAAGCAATGTGATTGCTTTTTGTATCACTTGTATCCGAAAACCTGATTTTAATGGTTTTGCATATTCAGACATATATGATATTCATTTTGATTCTTGGATTGGACTTGCAGTAACCTGTAATAGTACATTAAGTCCATTTCAGTAAATTAGGTATGCTACATTCTTTGCAAAAGATTGAATGTGGTTTTATTGAGGGATAAAACAAGATGTTCTTTCATTTTCACAAATATTATTCTTATGAAATAAGAGATTGTATGTTACTTCCATGGCTTCAGTAGTTCCCTTTTGTGTGTTACTTCACACTGGCAGAGTGCCATATGACAATGTAAGTAGTTGACATGAGACAGATCATGAAGGTTAATTCCAGGTTCACAGTAGCAGCAAGAGAATGCTATGTTCCAGGGATAGGAGGCAAATAATTTATATGACATATAATGTCCTATTTTTATGTTACAATAGCTAATCGGAGCATTACATGTTCCATTCTCCCTCGAGCAATACCCCAATTACTGAGAGCACTGTATAAAGAACAGCCTAAAATGAATGCATGCATCATAGTAATAGATGTGAATAACCTGTTCTTTGTAGCCGCAATCATGTTGTCCAGAGGCATGACGTGAACTACACTTCATCTGGAGGCATTGGGTTAAATATTTTGGATTATGGTAGTTGAGTAAAACCACCTTCAGTTGTATGGTAAATGATCTTGTTAGGACTCAGTGTGGGCAGAAATCCTATCTATTTTTGTGCTGTATTGCTGGTGTGTTTTCTGTCTGTTGCCCTTTCTACATTTACTGATGTATAGCATACCTTTTTGTATGCTACTCTCTACTAGATTTTAAAGATATTGGACATGATACGCAGGTTTGATTCGAGTTCATCAAAACTGTCACTTTATTGTCCAAAGAGTGAAAGTGCCTTCTGATGACCATGCTATTTGCAGACCCTTGGTATGGACAGATACGAGGCAGACAATAAAAATTACAACAAATATTGAAGAAGAATATTACCATAGTTTAAGTGCATGCAGTAGTGATAGATTTTACATAAGGTGATGAATTTAACAACACAATGTGCAACTCAAGGCATCTTCTCCACTACAGATTCATCATAGGAGACTTCCTTGACATTGCCATCACACCCCCAAGCCGAGGACCTCCACAGCGCCGCATGCTGAGGCCGTACTAGTCATTTCCTGTGAGGGTGTGGAGAGGTTTCATTTCCAGAGAGTTTGATGTGTATGAATCTTCAAGGAACTGATTCTTTAAAATTATCGTTTTTATCTGAGGTTTGCTTTCCAGTAACAATATTTTTTGTTGAACATAAAATCATCTGTTATATTTAGATCCAAAATTTGGATCAGGCTTACTATATGTATATTTTTTGTTCTTGAATGGCACACTGTAAAAGCCAACTTTTGCATTGGTTGTGTCGGTGAGAACGAATGGCCATTCCTTTTATAACGTGAATTGAAGTTTATTCGAAGTTATATTATACTAAGAATTACAAAGCTTCATTTTCTGCAAGAAAAGAGAAAAATCTGCAAAAGGGCATTAGATTGCATTTTGACTATATTTCTTAACTTTACTTTATCCCTTGACAAAAAAAGCTGTTCTCAATAAGGTCCAGATAGATAATGATAAAACATTATTGTAATTTTTAAAGGAGGTATTTGGTATTTGGAAAAATGTTGATGTAATTCCTAGATAATTTAGCACAGTACTGAGAATTTGTAGTTTGTAAAAGAGTATGTATGAGCATTTTAATACAAAAAAAAAAAAAAAATGTATTTCAATATAAGAATACACATTGGAATACAGTGCATTGTGTTTTGGTATCCTAATATTAACTGAAATCTTGATTTTATTACTGTAATTATATAAAAAAATGTTTTTGCAAACCCCAGTTATTGGGACAATTTGGAGTATATGATTTTTGGTGGTATTTGAGGGAATACTTTATTCCATTAGTTAAAATAGAAAATGATTTTACACTACATGTAAATATAAGACACATGGAAATATGACAGCACATATAAGTCATGCCTATTCTTTCTGTTTTTGTTTTGTTTATTATTTGCCTGGAGTGCCCTGCTGTGTCTGTCATTTTTGAGAGCTTTATGAACACTATTTCTGTCTGTTATGGCTCTTTTGATGTTTATCCATGGAGCAGGAGGATGACTCAGTTTTTTTAACAAATGGAGCGATGGTATCTATGCTGCCATTAATCACTTCCGTTAAGACATTTACCTGTTTGTCTACATTATGTTTGCAAAATTTCTAAAAGAGTTGATTATTTGGCAATTATTTATTGGCATAATGACCGAGAGTTTTAGTTGGTTAATCCATGAAAACTTTTTAGGCCTGGTTGTTGTTTTGATTTCTTTAAATTAAGCATCACCGTTATGAGTTCCTGAATCAACAACATGGCATGGGATGACATTTGTATGGAGAATGAGGTCAGCTCTGTTTATTATTATTGCATCAATTAATGACAAAGTGTTTTCTGTGACTTGTAGGTATGTTTGCTATAATCTGTTTTTCCTAATTTTCTTAAATAATTTTGCTTTAGGCTTATTTAACTCATCATTTAAATCGCCCAAGATGAAAAGGTTTCTTTTTAAGCAACTGAGGCCCAATGTTGTGGACTTGCCTATACCTCGGACCTCAGCCCTCAGCTCAACCAATCTGGTCTGTATTTTTTCCTTCTCTCCTCTGTTTTTTTCTTCTCTTCTCCAATCACTTCTGTCCACTTTGTAAGATGTAAGGACCCTGCTGAAAGGATGAAAGGCTGGCTTTGTGTCAGTCCTGAATGGCCTCGGTGAGTCGTGGTTAATCATCTAGCCCTTATCCCTCATGGGGATTCTGAGGGGCAGGCAATTTCTCTTCCCTGCACATTTTAGGTTAGGTTAGGTTTGATCGTGACTCTGATCACTGCTACTGCTACCCCCTCGTCAATGACTGCTGTTAGCTTGATCCTTTTGGAATCATCTACTCAGGCTATTGCTCAACCTTCACCCTCACCTCCCAATCCCATGCCCATTGTTGTTGTGGAGGGGCTGAGAAGATGGAGAGTGAGGCCCAGTGTTGGGGGACCTTCCTTATCTTGGGCCTCATCCTTCAGTTAAACCAATTTTGCACGGTCATTTTTCCTCCACTCTCCTTTTCCTTCTCTTCTCCAACCCCTTCTGTCCATGGGACGGTATTCACCCATTTAGTTATCTAGCCCTAACCCTTATGGGGACCCTGAGGGGTGAACCATTTCTCTTTTCCACATACTTCAGGCTTACCATGGCCAGTACTGATTTTGTACCATTGTTTGGGGGCAGCAAAACGTGCCCCTTTATCCACTAGACCCTATGATACAACCTTTCCAGTTCCCCAACCCCTGGCTCTCCACTGATCACGACTCTGAACACTACTACTACCCCCTCTATAAAGCCTACTGTCAGCTCGATGCATTCTAAAGTACCTACCCAGGCCTACGTAACCGTCAGAAAACCTTCCTTTATACCATCATCTTCCACTCCATCTTTCATCCTCCACAGTCTTAATTTTCAGTTCCATCCTTTATTACTATTCTTCATATTTATTGTCCACATCCTCCTATTCCAACAATGTTTCCAAAAAAAGTCGGCAAAGTTTCCTTCCGCAGCCGCTCCGATCGTTCACGCCTTGTCATTACATTTAATTTCCAAGCTCATGCATTATCTATCCTGACTGACCTCGCTGGCAAACCTATTCCTACCCAGCCTTACCCCACCCTTAATATCTGTACTGGAAATATTTGCATCTCCCCAGCTGATTGTCTAGTTTAAGACTAGGATTGATCAGACTGAAAATTACATGCTTGCCTGCCTTGTTGACTCCGATGCAGTGTCATTAAAGTGCTACATTTTTCCCTCAAGAGGCCGCCTAAAGTCCTACACCAGTGTTGCCAAAATAGCCTTCCATAAACATGACCTCCCCCGCTGTTGTTGTAGGGGGCTTAGGAGACAGAGACAGGCCCAATGCTGGAGATCAGCCCTACCTTGGGCCTCAGCCCTCGACTCGATTAATTTTGCACAGTCTACTCTTCTCCTTTCTCTTCTCTTCTCCAACCCCTACTACTATCCACTTCCTAATTTGTTAGAGCCGTGTTGAAAGTATGAAAGGCTGACCTTTTACCAGTCATGAACGGCCTAGGGAAGCCATGAACACGGTATTCCTGTTAAATTGTCTAGTCTTTATCTTTAAGAGGATCCTTAGGGGTTAACCATTTCTCTCACCAACTTACTTCAACTTACTTGTGCCTTTATTGAGGGAAGAGCGACTTGCTCATTTATTTACTAGCCCAATGTTTCTCCCGATTCCCTTGACCCCAGTGCCTACTGTCCGCAGTACTTCACTCAACGCCACTCCCTCTTCCATAGGGCCCGTCCTTCTATACCCCCACCTCTACATACATTTTATGTACTCTGTTTAGTCCCTTACTATGACAACACTCTCCTCTTTCAGCAGTGCCTCCAAAATCAAGTTTCCTTCTGCAGGCTTGTCACAGTTATATCCAAAACCCAAGCTAAAAGCATTATCTACTCTGACTGACCACCGACAAACCCATTCATGTCCAGCTTCATCCCTTCCGGAACTGTCTCCATCTCCCCGGCAGACTACTCCGTCTATGGCAAGAATTGGTCAGATTGTAGAGAAGACTTCTCGCCTGCCTTGTTGACTATGATGTAGTATTAGTACAATGCTATACCATTCCATCTAGAGGCCGCCCTAAGTCCTCCAACAATATTGCCAAGATATTTTTCCGTAAACATGACATTCCCACCATGTCTGTTGGCGGAGAGCCCCTCCCTGTCCGACCATATCAACCTCCTCGCCAATGTCAGAATTATTGGCGTCTAGACCACCCTGCCAAACAGCTGCTACACAACCCAGCCTGGGCATGAGCGATCAAAGTGCAAGCAAGGTTTTTCTCTTACTCCCTACTCCAGTGCTGGCCTTCGCTCCGCCTCATCCCTCCCTCCCAAAGTGTTTCTACATCCCCCTTCGTTTCTCGGACCTCCCCAACTAGCTCCACGTCAGGAACTCTGACTACTTTACTCACCCCTGTATACCGTCACCCCTCCTTGCCCCTTTCAGTGCCAAACTATCCTGAACTGCTGAACGACTTTTAACGTGTAGCACATTTAAACATTAACTAACCCCTCTCTTTACTCTTTTCACTAGTACACCTTGCTATAGTGCTATAAGGCCATTGATGTCTACAACATTGATTTTGCTTTGTAACCATTAACCATTGCTCCCAGTCTCTCCCTACACATCCCATCGTCCTCTTCTCCATCTACACCACTTTTCTCTCCCGATTATCCTTTCCGCTCCCTCCTAAATACTTACGTGATTCCCTTTTGTCATAACAGCGTCCCTCCCCGGGTTCTTCCCCCTCCTGACGCTCTTCCTGGTACTTTACCTCTTTACCCTGTAAACCATTAATCATTAGTCTCTTATTAAGAAAACAATTGCTCTGATTATTGCTGTAATAACTGTCTGATTCAGAATTTTAATGGTATGTGACTTAAAATTTGTTGTTGTTATTTTATATGATATCAGCAAAAATTGAGTGATTATTGAAAACAAACTTCATAAACGGTACGTACAGAACTAAATAGAAATAGAAATACTGATTGAACATTTAGAATTAATCTGCAAATAAAAGAAATATAAATATAAATGTATGAATAAGCAACGGGTATGGATAAAACGTACGTTTCATGTACATACACCTGTACACATATCACCAGGTGTCGTAGCATATCACAGGTGGGTGGAGGCAGATGTTCAATGTTGGACAACAATATCGGTCTTATAGTCATTCTGAGAACTTGTTTCCTGCTACCTCCTCTTCAGGCTCGCTAAAATTTTACACGACACCTAGAAATCGAGAAGTATATTGTCGAAAACCAATCCCAAAGTATGAGATCTCGTAACGAAGTATAAAGTGGTAATAGAGATCATTTCCAGACACATATCATCAAAAGGATTGACTCGGGAAGGTGAGTCTTTAAAGTGTTCACGCGATAGATCTTTCGTCTGTTGGGTTTTTCTCTTGTCACTGGAGGTCACTGGTGGAGAGAGAAAAAAGGGGGTAGCCATTCCATATATACATATTTATTTATATAAACGGGGGTTAACTCTCATTCATTTGGAAATAGTTGAAACTGTGTTAATAAGAGAGTGCAAATACGTAGGGCCTAACTACGAAATTAAAATAGGTAGGCCCTAAGGTTATATATATATATATATATATATATATATATATATATATATATATATATATATATATGCACACACACACACACACACACACACACACACACACACACACACACACACACACACACACACACACACACGTATATATATGTGTGTGGGGGGGGGGGGTATGTGTGTGTATATGTATATATATGTAGATATAGATATATATGTGCACACACACACACACACACACACACACACACACACACACACACACACACACACACACATATACATATGTAGATATAGATATATATATGCGCACACACACACACACACATGCGCACACACACACACACACATATATATACATATATATACAAACGCACACACACACACACACACACACACACACACACACACACACACACACACACACACACACACACACACACACACACACACACACACACACACACACACGTATATATATGTGTGTGTGGGGGGCGGGGTATGTGTGTGTATATGTATATATATGTAGATATAGATATATATGTGCACACACACACACACACACACACACACACACACACACACACACACACATATATATACATATGTAGATATAGATATATATATGCGCACACACACACACACATGCGC
>NC_061823.1:6417456-6427456 GCF_019202785.1 Penaeus chinensis | reverse complement strand
CTTATAATGACATAAATCCTCACAATTTCACACATACATTACATCTATCTTTAAGGGAAGTGGAACCTAAAACCTACTCAACAAAACAATAGGTTTTACATACTTGGCAAAGGACTGGAATGTTCACTATTTGAAGACGCAGGCTTCAAAACCTACAGCATCAATAAATATCCTAAATGCTTAATTGTGCTTTATAAATAGTTCCAATCTTTTGTTTTACTACAACCATATGCTTATTTCTCTTTTTCTTACAGATTTAACCAGGTAAGATTTAATGACAGACTTTTTAAGCCATGATATGTGAATATAAACCCCTTAGTAGCCAAGACATTTCTTCACCTTGATTGTACATGGTGGCCAAAAATAAACGAACATAAAAACTATGACGCTCTCTTTTTATTGCAATATGCAGCATGTCACTTCCCCTAAAATAACATAATCTGAATATCTACAAAAGACTTTGATAATATATCTGAAGATAAATATTATACATATTAACAACCTTGTAAAAAACAATTACAACTAAAATCACTTCCTAACTTGGATAATCCCATACATGATGACACGCAGAAATACTGAAGCATTTACTATATTAACAAATGTTTGAGTTTCCAATACCAATGTTTCTTTTCTGCTAGATGCATTATTCTAGCAATGCATTCTATGGTGTGTTCAAAAAGCATCAAGCTTTATTATCCTAAATGAAAAGGTTGGTTGGTCTCCTCTGGTCACAACCTCATTTTAAGATAATCCAATATTTTCTTTACATAATCTTGTCTTTATTCAATAGCAAAATGGTCACTAGACCATTTCTGAAACATGTAAAACTTCCTGCTTCCTTTATGCTTCCCTACCTTAATTGACGGACACCAACTGCACACTCCTTTAACATGTGGTTAATACACTGATTAGTCAACCAGGATTTCTGCACAAGGCCTCTGTGTGTGTGTCTGTCTGTCTTTGGCAATTTAGGAATTATCAAAGTTGATTAATTTAAATTTTTTTGTTATTACCCAAGCTCTAGAATTACTGCTTATTTATAAACAATGCATTCATTACAGGAAGGTAAACAATAAATATCTAATTACATAATCTATGTTTGCAGATCAACACTTCACCCGTAACCAATGCAGTTCTTTCCATACAACATTTCCTTACACTGTGTTCGCCAGCAAGTTACATGGTGCTAGCAAAAACTCAGTATAAGACTACTAAATTCTGAATCAAAATTTTGTACCTTATTACAGAACTTTCCTCTCTCCTAGCAGTATTCAGAAAATGAACAGTAATTTCTTCAGGTAAGATATTCCAGCAAAGGTTTCCCCTTCCCCCAGTTGATAAAACAAAGATTATGCCAAATGATCAGCTAGCACCACTGTAACACAAACCCGCCACAATGTATGAAAGTTCTCTTTTCAAATCAATCTTGGTATTTCCATTCCAGGCAGGTCTAGGTAGGTGGGCATGCCAGGAGTATGACACTGCCTTTGTAAAATTTCCTTGCGTTTAAGACGATGAAGTCTTGGTGTACAGGTAGATAGCCACAATAAGACCGTACAGACCCAGCACCTGAAAAGGGAAGGGAAACATTAATGTATTTACATAATAGGGTGGAGGGGCTAAATATTATGGAAAAATATTCAGAAAAATTTGGAAATTAATTGGATATAGAACAAATTTACACGTAAGGACATTATGCCATAGTTGTGACAAGATTTTGGTCATACTGAAAAATGAAAAAAGTTAAAGGGGTGCATTTTCTACAGTCCATAACACATGGGCCATGGTTCATATGGCACCACCAAATAGACATTTACACTGGAGTGCTAACAGATTACTTCATGGTATGCCTTAATAACACTATATAATAGAAAAATATTAATCTAGCCATTAAAAATTTAATAATTTGAGCTTGGTATCTCTCTCGGGTTGTAAAAAGAAAGAAAGAAAGAAAGAAAGAAAGAAAGAAAGAAAGAAAGAAAAAAACCTTGTGCCTAAATACAATCAACTGCTACTGACAAATATAATAAGTTTTAACCCTGTATGGTTCATGACACCTGTAACCCTGACACAAAGAGATCTTCATTAGGTTATCAAATTAATAACAAAAACGAACCACATGAACTTATTATGTCTTAGTAACACTAAATTCTCTAGGAACCCTTTTCAAAACCTAATTTTGATCTGATTCTTACAAATCAGTTTTCAACACTTATTCAAAGTTAAAGGTAAGGCTGACATAAAAAAATCTTGCACACCAGTCTGTATTATAAAATTTTCATCTCTATTTCTCCCTTTTTAATCTTTTATAATCAATAAAAAAAAGAAATCTTCATAGTTCAAACCACCTCCCTTTACATTTTCCCCTTCCACAACTTACCTCAGCGAAAATAAGGATGAGGATCATGCCTACAAACAGTCGTGGCTGTTGTGCAGTTCCCCTCACACCAGCATCACCGACAATGCCAATGGCAAAACCTGCAGCCAGACCAGACAGGCCAACACTCAATCCAGCTCCAAGGTGGACAAATCCTCTGTAAAGGCAGCTCCCATTAGTGGAATTAGACAGTACACACCAAAGAATTTCTATAGAGACATCCAAACTTTTAACATCACTGGATCTTGAACTTAACCTATGGACATCAAATGAAATTGAATTGAAAAAGCAATAATTTCCACTTTAAACAAAGATTCTGGTATGATTAATGATCAACATAAATGTAAAAATTAATCAAGGGCAGAAAGACAAGAGGTCACACAAATCTAATATTTGACATCAAAACACAAGGACAGCACTTACTGGTACAAGGTGTAGCCTTTGCTGGCAGCATCAAGCTTTCCAGCAATGAGCACAGCCACCACAAGTCCATAAATTGCAATGATACCAGCCATGACAACTGGGATGATGCATTTCATGATCAGCTCTGGTCGCATGACGGACATGGCCGCAATGCCCACGCCGGACTTTGCTGTGCCATAAGCAGCTCCCAGGGCTAGAAAGAGGAAGAGAGGAAGTTACTTACAAGACTTTTCAAACAAAAATATTTACTGGTTGGTAGTTTCATCATAAAAACAGACAGATTACTTCTATATAAATTTACAACCTGATGGCAGAGGAGGAAGACAGTTAACCCAATGGCGACGGGTCACGGCTATCGCCGTCATAACAATACGCACGATGTGAGGCGTGCGGCTGTCCGCAGCGACGCCGCGCCAAAACGCCCCGAGGCAATGATTCCGCTTGATGGACAGATATCACGCGCTCAGAGTCGGCGCGCTGCCGCCGTTCGCCAGAGCGTAGAGTTTTTTTTAATTTGCTATACCCGGCGCCATTGGGTTAATGGTAAATTTGTTAAAATAAACTAGTTTTAACAAATCCTAGAGCCAAGGCAGTAATCACTGACCACTTACTGCATACAATACTTGAGGGTATGCATGCTCATGTTACAGAGTGATGGTTCAAATGACCATGTCATGAAATACATGCCTTCATGAAAAAATTTGGCTGAGGGCCAGGGTGATAAGAATGACTTGCTACAACTGCACAAAGCTCTTGGAAGGTGATTAAATTCAGTGGGCATAAAGAAAGGGGCTTTTGCATTACACCTATTGGAAAACTAGTGTGGAATGTTCCATTTGTGGGATATACTGAAGAGTACCAGCTCCAGGGAAGACACTATTTTCATGCTCAGGATCCTAATCCTGCTCCCTGATTGGTGGTGCTCATTGCATTACAGAAAATTGTTTACCGAAGAAGAAGAAGACTATTATCATTGCACCGAGTTATGTACCATCGAGATAGATGCTTTGAAGTCTGTGCAAGGAAAATAACTTCTGGATACAGCATATAAAATGACAAATGTAAACACTGGAAAATGATGGAGGAGAAGATTTATGCAGAAAAGAGAGATACAAGATTGCAAAGAGTTCTGACACTGCATGAGTGTTTGTATGTGGCCAATCTACATGCCTGTGAGTGTGGCCACCCCAGTAAGCCTAATACCCGGAAGTTGGGCCATAAGTGACAAAAAATTTAATGAAGGTTTGGTCTGAGATCCCCTTTAGATGTATATATCCTAATTTACTTTATAAAAAGGTTCCCTACTCATACTACAGTGAATACTACATTTTTTCCAGTGACTGAGTAGACAATGAAAAGATTAAAAAATCCTTGTGTTATGATAGCCCTAAAGAATAAATAAAATTGCCCAATTAGGCATCACAAATAAATGGCAAAAGGTAAGCCCACAATCGCTTACACCAGTCATTTAGAAAGCCACATTCTGAAATATGGTGCAATCACACACACAACACACGGGTATGGTGCCCTGACTGCTGGCATGTGACAGAGGCAACGGGAAAGAGGGTCAGACTACGCAGAAGTAGATAGGAGAGGATCATCACCTTTGACATCAGTCATCTGATCTTTATTTTCAACCAAGCTTCTAGTGAAGGAATCAGGAATGGTTGAGGTGGTTGGCTGAGAATCATTATTCATCCCGTATGAGGTCCATTTAAAAAATAGATAGTCTGCTTCCTTCAAGCTTTTGCTTTTAAAACCCTTGTTCTTGATTTAGTACAAATACTGGGATAAAGTTCCCAACTAGTCCATAATACCCCAGAATACGAAGTGATACTTCAAATTTCTTATAGCTGAACAAACAACTTCCAAGAGTAATGTATGTATGCATCAAACTCCCAGGTAGACCCAGTATCTATCATGGATGTGGAGGGGGTCAAATAAATTACTTCTATCAATGTTTAACTTTGCATATTTTCCTATGAAATGAGCTTATTGAATGTTGTCAGAAAAGCTAAAAAAAATTCTTGGTAAAAAAAAGGAAAGGAAAGGAAACCCAAAACACTTGCATCACTCTTATTCCTGTTCAGTATATCCATCTCATTCTAGTGTCAAACACGTAAATACTTCGCTTTGGGTGGGTTGGAGTCCGTCAGATAAATAGGCCACAACTAAGAACTGACATGAAAACCTAGTTTATTGATTACCAATATTGGAAAACTTAATGCATATGATATATACTACTTGGGTCTCAGGAACTGGTTACATTTGCTAGAATGGATTGCAGGCATGAGTTAAGGCAACAATATTTATGGAATATTAAGCAGCAACACTGGAGGAGTACAATACATTTCAAATTTGATGGATGCTAACCAAAGATCGACTGACTGATCATCAAATTATATTTATTTATTTATTCTTAAACTAAATAGGAACTATAATATCGATTTCAACTTCAACATTCTCCAGATAGGATTATATTATCTTTTCAAAATTTAAATTAAATCAAAACTATAGTAATACTGGTATTGTAAGAATTTCAGTAACATACATATATCAAATAATTTACACTTAACACTTTTGTGTATTCATCATGACATTCTGGCTTGCTCCATTCTGGTCAGCATAGTTGGACCAACTGGGTTGAACTCAATACTCTCCAAGTAAGCATGTACACAATCAAAACACTCCGCCAGATAGATAACACACAAAAAAGTTAGTACCTTTTCCAATTGAGTCATCTTTCACTTATTTTTAGACAAATTAGATCTCAAGTTAATGATTTATGACATTTTCTATTAACATAATGCAATAAGCCCGGGTGGATATTTTCTACCTAAAAATATTTCATAATTGCTACCAAGCCAATTTTTTTTTCTTATAAATTATTGAATATTGATGCAGATCAAAGACAAAATCAGTAGAATCTACATATTTTCTTAATTTATCTAAATATTTCCAAAGCCTTGTGATATATACTTATCATATCTGTTTTAACTAGGTCCTGATCAAACGTTATCACTTAACTGGATGTTCGTAGAAATACGAGCACTACAGTGGAAATTAATTTACATATTTTTTGTAGGGTAAATATCTAAAGCAGTTTATTTCTATTTTCCTATTCTCTTGATATGACTCTTGCATCTTAATCCACTCATGTCAGGAGCTCCAGGTGCCATATTGAACCATGTGTCAAAAATTTGAAATGAAGTGGAAAAAATATCTTTTCTCTCTATGCACTTGGCTTCAACAGAAGAGAGGCTTTAAGCCTATGTTTGAGAGGCTGTTTCTCTTCAAGGACTGCTACCAATGACAAACAAGCAGGCAAGTATCTAGGGTGCAAAAACTAGAGCAGTCATATCCTTTTATGATGTCAAGAGTTGTGGTTGGGTTAACCCCATATTGACGGGTCACGACTAACAGTGACAAAACAAACCACTCGGTCTGCGGGATACAGCTGTATGTTGCAACGATGTGCCAGAGGGCTTGGATTGGGACGTTCGGCTCCCACAGCCAAAGTCTGCTCATTGCCATTGATTTACAGAGTGTAGAATTTTTATTTAATTTCTTCACTCATCAGCATTTGGATAATGTTTACTCATATCAAAACATAATATACTGAATGGTAATGCACTAGCACCCATATTATAATTTGCTGTGACTGTCCTTTGGGCACTGCCTGAGGGGAGAGTTGATGGACGGCTGGCTCTGGCTAGGTCAGGCTAAGAAAATTTGGTAATTGCATGGGCCCAAACTCACAATTAGGTAGGTTTATTGTTTATTTAGTAATGTTTGTGGAATCCCTATGGTTGCTGGCAAGAATAATAGGGAATGTTGCAGAGGAAAACAGTCACTTTCTAAATTATTATCACAGACTTTGGCTAAGGGCAATGACCTTCCTTTGCTTCTATTTTTTCATTTCCAAAAGATGGTGTTTTACGAGCTAATTCATATATATATATATATATATATATATATATATATATATATATATATATATATCTCTATATATATATACATATGAACCGCATTCATGTTGACAAATGTATAAAAAGGTATGAATGAGAATGAATATCTTCACAATACAAGAGATGTATTTGACCGGTTTCGACTTTGTCTTCGTCAGAAATACATATTTCTTCGTCAGAAGTATGTATTTCTGACGAAGACAAAGTCGAAACCGATCAAATACATCTCTTGTATTGTGAAGATATTAATTCTCATTCATACCTTATATATATATATATATATATATATATATATATATATATATATATATATATATATATATATATATAAAAGGTATGAATGAGAATTAATATCTTCACAATACAAGAGATGTATTTGATCGGTTTCGACTTTGTCTTCGTCAGAAATACATACTTCTGACGAAGAAATATGTATTTCTGACGAAGACAAAGTCGAAACCGATCAAATACATCTCTTGTATTGTGAAGATATTAATTCTCATTCATACCTTTTATATATATATATATATATATATATATATATATATATATATATATATTTATGAATTCATTATGTGCCATTACCTTAATTTTCCTAATCATTGTGCATTCAGAAAATTTACAATTTCATTTTCAGTGTAGTTCTGAAGTACTGGTATGATATCCATTGTCATATTTCCATAGCCACCACTTAATTTTGTTTGGGTTGTCAAAGAGTAACAAATATAAAGATGAATGCAGTCCACCTCCAAAATGATTCTGTGAGGCCACAAAGAAAAGAAAAAACACGAGAAGAGAAGAGAAGAAAAAAACAAACGAGGAACATATTCTCTGTTCTCTTCAAGCATTGTAGGCTAATGCTAGTCCTTTAATTTTTTACCAACAGATTTTTATTATTAATAATATACTATATCCAATTGTTGGTAATTCTTTATAATATGAATACACTAGCCAAGACTAAGTTCCCAACTCCACTTCTCAAGTTTTATTTGACAATCTAAATTACCATGGCTGGGAGTGCCTGAACCTGAGGGGAGGGTTACTGGGGGGTTTTGTTCCCCCAACACTACCAAACAAACATGGTCTTCACCTCAGTATGCAGAGCAAGGTAAGAACTGAAACTTGGAAGCACCAAGTGGACTTAGGTTGCAAGCAGAGCTTTCTGTGATCTTTTTTCCGTTATGTTACCATTCATGCCTGCAGATTATTTCTTGGGCTAATGTTACCAAGAGCAATGCACAAAGATGAGGAAAATAGTGTCATCTTGTAGAGCATAAAAAATAGAGTGGGAAACAATACAGTTAAATCTGCAGCAGCCTCATATTTACAGACTTTGCATGTCACTGCTCAGAGACTAAAATCCAGATTCACCTGTGGATGCCGTTTGCAATGGGTGTGTCCTCACCAACAATTTAGCAAGAAGGCAATATCAAGAGAAAAACTCACGTGCCCTAGCCTTTTTAAGGAAGCACAGTGTGCTTCCGTTGTGTGGTCAGTGCCCAAAATGCAAGAAACTGTGTAAATTAATTAAAGAGGAGAGACATATGGCACTACTAAACAGGGATCAAAATCTCCTTGAGTGGTAAAGATTCATTCATTTAATGTCCATTTATTGTTTGATCAACCATCAGTTCTGTCTCAGGTCATGGTTTGGATATTTGCCATGAAGGCAACTGCTGCTTACTTTAGCTCAATCTTGCCGTGTAAACGAGGTATAGATTTGTTAACCCTGGCGAGGGTAAGGGGAGGGTAGCCCACTAAAATGGGGGTATCAAGGAGCAAAGCCCCCTGTTAGGACAAATAATTGAAATGCTGTGATGGCCGTGCTGAAAAACTTATAGAAATAGTGGTTTGCAGTTGAAATGAAGGTTGAAAGTGCAAAACTATGAAATCAAAAAGAAAAATCTCTTTTATAAGAAATAGCCACCTGTACTGAAAAATTACCATAAATAGAAGGTAGGAAATGTTTGGTTGAAATTTTGGGTTAGTATGGTATCATGGTTTTGGGACTTAGTCTCTGCAGGGTGCATCACTTTTGGTGACAAATACCATTTCTTGTACCTACGACAACTTTTGTTCTCTACAAGAAAACCATCTTCAATTTGCTTTATCTAAGTGCATCCATACTGTAAAGATTGACCAAATAATTTGAGAAAGTCAATAACTCCACAGCCTTGAAATACTTGATTGGGAGATCAACAATAACAGGAAAATAAAAAGCCAAAATCATCAACAATTCCAAGTTCAGATACTTCACACCAGATGGTTGCACATGCAATCATCAATCAACATCAATCACAAACAAGGCGGGCAAGTACGAGATCCCAGAGTTTCCACTGACTCAGGCGAACCCCGGGTGGAAGCCAAACAAAAAGGAGATGGCAAAGAGCAAACATAACAAGAACATAAAAACAAAGACACAAAAGTATCAATAACAAAAGCAAAGAGACAAAAGTAACAACAACAACAAAAGCATATATTGTATAGTGATACAATCAAATATCTTAAAGGGATGTATATACAGATACAGTGAATTTCATGGATTGTATCTAACAATACTGATGCAATAGTGTGGAAAAAGATACAAATACAGAAATGGGGAGGGACAGTGCATTGGTATTGGCAAAAATCAATTCCTGGAAGGCGATCTTCACGTATGGGGAAAAAGTGACAAAAAGTCTTGATATAAAGGTGTAGCCCCTAACATAGACCGCGAGGGGTATTTACACCTTTTCCAACAACGGAATCACCAAGAGAGGCCAACAGAAGAGAGCTAGAGACAAATACATGACTCAGAAGGACCGAGAGACCAGCCCCAACCCATACGGAACACCCACCATATTATCCTCGCATTTTCACCATTACCCTACATCTCCCACAATTGTAACAGCATCCCCGCAGGCCTTCATTGACCCTAGTCCTCCTTCCGCACCCTAAGACCCTCCTTCGGCATTTACTTCGGCCCAGAATCCCATCGAACAGAACCTGTCATCCCGACTTCGCCCCGAGATCCCCCGCCACAGCCAACACCTCGGGTTCGACGTCTCTCGTATTTCACTCACCGCTGAACACCATAGCCGCCGTGGCACCCATGGCGCCGAAGAAAGGAGAGTACACAGGTGCATCTGCCATTTCGTCCTTTGTTCGAAGTCTCGCGAGGAGGAGAGGAGGCGATAAAAGGTCCGGGAGATGGAGCGTGTGTCTCGGCCCGACGGAGGCAAGATGGCAGACT
>NC_061823.1:6362456-6367456 GCF_019202785.1 Penaeus chinensis | reverse complement strand
TCCCTGACCTCACGATATATAGGATGGAATCGCTTAACATATGATCTTTTGGTTGTGTCCAAATATAACCGTTACAACTTTGTCTTCGGTGAGATCACAATTATCTCACTCAGTATATAAGCTTTATTTCTTTTACGTGGGTTCCCCTTTCTTCTTTCAACAGATGCGATATTTACTCTTTTGTTAGTACATGATCAATACAAAGAACAATACAAAGTCCGCGCCAACCTCCCTTACGATTTACATTGACCATATTATTTACGATGACTGGAAGGCGCGAAGACGGTCGTTCGTGTAAGAAGCGACGTCATGAATCCGCATGCGAGAGGCCGCGTACTTGATGTTCGTCTGACACAGCTTCGAACTCGACGAAAAATGGCTGGCTTTACGCAGTCTATTCGAGTAAGTCTTTCTGATTCGCCACACTCTGTTCCAGAAAAATTGCATGTGATTGTTATTTCTTATCTCATTATCTTATTAGCTTCCAACAGAAAATACACGTGCCCGCCCCCAAATAATAATATTGATCTAAGTGAATAAACATGTAAAATGAATAAAGTAGAGAACCCTGTGTTTTGGGTATTTTGATCTACATTCATTTTATTGTTGACTTTGCACCAGGCGGAACCCACAGCAGGAATTTTTGAATCCGTTATAGACGTGCCTCTGAAAACATGTGCTTACATTAGATTTTCTCAAATGTTTGAATTATAAAATCATTCCTTGTTATGGATATACAGATGCTTTACTACTTGCATACAGTATGTATATAGTTATACTGTGTGTATTTTACTTTTTCTGCAGCCTCATATATTTCTAGTATTTTTAGGTATTACAAATCATCTCTGGAAAAATGTTTGAGAAAGGGAAAAACTATAAATGATAATGGTAACATGATAACACCAATAATAACAATAATGAAATCAACAGTGTTGATAACGATGATAATAATAATAATAATAAAGATCATGGCGATGACGATGATAAATATTAGGAACGACAATTATGATAATAATGATAATAATAATAATAATAATAGTAATAATAGTAATACTACTACTACTACTACTATTGCTAATAATAGTAATAATAGTAATAATAATAATAATAATAATAATGATAATAATAATAAAAATAACAATAATAATGATATTGATAATAATAATATTGATAATAATAATAATGATGATATCATCAACAACATTAATAATAACAATGATAAAAATAATAGCAGGAGCATCACAAAGAATGAAATACTCAACTTCCCAGCTTCTTCGGCTAAGTCACCCACAGCACACTTTGCACGCACCTCATTCGCTTTTTTTATTTCTTCTTCTGAGATATCACCTAGAGACATTTTCTTTTTCTCTGTTCGCTCAAAAGCACCAGATAGTCTCTCGGAACACCACACTATCACCTAACACACAAATGTACAATATAAAAAAATGTTTATAAATACTTGCAACAATAACAATGAAAATGAGAAAGGGAAAACTTAGACTTTTATGGTATATTGCTGAAGGATTTTCTTCTTGAAGGCTGGCGGCCTCTTGTATTTTTCAAAGGGCAGGCAAGAAGGTTTTGAAAATCCTTTAGAGTCTTATGTAATGGCACTTACTCGATCAGTCACATGTAATATTCTTTTTCCCATTTTTGTTTCTTCATCTTTGATTTATTTATATGTTTATAGTCGATAGGAATTTTAGTGTGTTGTAATAAGATTAAATTTCGCGTTTTTCCCCTCGAACTGGTTATAAGGTTGTGATAACGTAATTTCTTTCCTAATAAAATATTTCAGTTGTAACATGTCTATTTTGACCTAGTTCTGTATTTATTTTTCTGCTTGACGATATATATATAATTTTTTTTTTTTGTAATTTCACGTCTGTTTTTTGACCCTGTGCGTATGATACGATTATTCCAAAAAAGTCCTTATTGCTTTGCGCCAGCGTTTTCTTTCCCTCGTTTTCCTTTGCCTCCATTCATTACATCTTTATCCCTCGCCATTTCCATCAGTAATTCCTCACACATGTCCACGGAAGTCACACACATCTCTCCCCATTCATCTACACATTTTCGATCCGGATTTTGATGACGTCATCGGCGTGGGCGAGCAGTTTCTTCTTCTCCGAGATGTTGAGGTCGTCATCGAAGTCGTCGAAACCGTCGTCATTTTCGTCTACGCTGAAATCCGGAGGCTGCGGATGACAAAGAAAACGGTGCTGATGGTGGCAGAGTGGTTGAGGAGAGAGAGAGAGAGAGAGAGAGAGAGAGAGAGAGAGAGAGAGAGAGAGAGAGAGAGAGAGAGAGAGAGAGAGAGAGAGAGAGAGAGAGAGAGAGAGACAGATAGATAGATTGAGAGAAAGAGAGAGATAGAGAGAGAGAGAGAAAGAGAGAGAGAGAGAGAGAGAGAGAGAGAGAGAGCGAGAGAGAGAGAAAGAGATAAAAGAAAACAAAACCATATCTAAACTTCTCCCAATGTACCGAAAACCTGATATCACACACAAAAGATCACGCAAAACACCCCACCAAGAACCCCAAATTACTGCTACAAAAACCCAGACCAGAGACCCAGCGACTGACCTTCGTCTTAACAACCTTGATGTCATCGGGGGGCGCGGTGAGGGTGAAGCAGAGCCACAGGATCACGAGCGCGGACGTGAAGATGGTGACGGCGATGAACCAGCGAGGCAGACCGGACTTCCTCGAAATGCACTCCAACAAGTCGAGCTGCTGCTGCTGCTGCTGTTGTTGCTGCTGTTGCTGCTGGAGTTGGTGCTGCTGCTGTTGGTGCTGTTCCTCCTGGTTCTGCTGGCGGGACTGCAAAACAGCTTCTAGGGACTGCTTCAGCTGCTGATGTAATTGCTGCTGCGCCTTCTGCTGGTGGTGGCGACGCGGCTCTTGGTCTGGCATGAACACGAGCCGGAAGGCAGAGGTGCGGGTGTAGTCCACGTTGTCTCTGCAGATTAGCAAATACATGAATGAAGATTAAGTAGGACTATAGCAATAAACAGATACGTGAGAAATTATTTTTAAAAATTGACTGACTACATCAATAAGCTAATATTATAGTAAATGAAGAAATATATATATGTATATATATATAAATATATATATATAAATATATATATATATATATATACATATATATATATATATATATATATATATATATATATATATATATATATATATATATATATATATATATATATAATATTTACAGCGTACAGAAAATATGTTCCGCATCGATTTATGAAACTTATATGTGTATGCATACGAAAATGATTAATAAAACATATCGCAGTTAAAAAAAAGAAGAGGACCCGGTTAAAACACGCACAAAAAGGCGACACAAGATCAATGAAATATGCGTTCACTAAGAATTTCAGGAATGCAGTTATGGGGGAAATGACGGAGAGTTGACGTACATTTTTAAGGGCAACATATTATACATAAATGAAAGCACGAGATCATCTCCCTCTTATCAAAACATGTTGCAGAACATGGATGTTATAGAAAGAAGTCCACACTGTTCACCATTATGCTGAAGTAAGTCAGAAAGCTGATTCAGTATCCACCTAAAGTGTTCAAAAGAAAACTATATCAAAACAAATAAAACAAGCGTCGAGTATATATATGCACACACACACACACATACACACAAACACACACACACACACACACACACACACACACACACACACACACACACACACACACACACACACACACACACACACACACACACACGTGCACATACAATGTAAAAAAAATCCCCAGATACTCACTGTAAACTGATAACAACTGGTCCTGAGACCTTGGATATGTAAGTGAAGTCCTTTTCAGGCTCCTTGCTTGCTTGCACTGTGGATGAAGTCAGGGTCAGTCAGGAGATGGCAAGATGAGGTTAGTCTGACAGACTTTAATAACCAATCTATATTCTACTGTTATTATTAATGCTATTACTAATGCTAATGATGATGCTACTGCTGCTACTACTACAACCCCTTTTATGACTATTAGCTTAAATATTACTACTACAGCTACTGCTACTACTACTACTACTATTACTACTACTACTACTACTACTTTTACTACTACAATTACTATAATTACTACTACCATACTTCTAGTGCTATTGTTGCCACTATTGTAACAAACCGATACTGGCTTTACCGCTATGACAGTTACCACTAGTAATATTGCTCATGTACTAGTGAGCATATGGCCCCCACTACTACTACTATCGCTACCACCGTTCCTTTTATCTTACGTACAAAACTAATTGCAGCTATCTTAGGATGACTAAGGATAAAAGTAAACGTTCAGCCTCAAACAAAAGCGAATCTGTGACCGTTCGAGTCATCAATCTAACCACGGTTTTAATCAATCTAATTCAGGTTAAAGTTAATCAGCTTAAGTAATGTGTGATCCTAATGCGCTAATTCATTTTTCTTCTCTTGTTACGGATGTGTGTATTTTGTTAACTCTGGCACTGGTTTCCTAATTGTTTTCTTTCTCGACAGCTATATCCCTTTGTATAGCGTGACAATCATGTAAACACGTATGTATGCGTTGTCTGCATCTACGGATATGTAAAAGTAAGCTCTATGCCCTCCTTCACACTAGTCCTCTGCTTCACCTTCACCCTCTTCTGCCATGCGCCTCAGCCAACTCACCTTCGACCTTCTCCTGCTGCTGCCACTCCTGCTGCCCTCGGGAGGTCCACGCCCAAGTGAAGCGCATGAGCCTGCCCACGTGGCCTGCCAGGTTGATGACCATCCTCTGGAACATTGCGAGGGGGTTCTTGGAGGGGGCGTCCTGCGAAGCCGTCCTGGAGGGCTTCAGCGCCGCCGTGGTCGCCTGCAGGTGGCAGCCCACCACGCAGGCCTCTTGCTCGTTCATCACGTTGTAGGCCGTCACGCAGGCTATGGAGAGGGAGGGGAGGGAGGGGAGGGAGGATTTTGTAAGATGATTATCTCTCTTGCATCTGAATG
>NC_061823.1:6334956-6349956 GCF_019202785.1 Penaeus chinensis | reverse complement strand
TACACAGACTATATTACATTTGAAATGAAACATACGTACAGAGAGAAGAGAAACATTACTGTGTCTGATGGGAGGAGAGATGAGGAGAGAGAGAGAAGAGACGAGAGAGAGAGAGAGAGAAGAGATGTGAGAGGAGTGAGAAGAGACGGTGAGAGAGAGAGAGGGGGGAAGGAGAGAAAGAGACGAGATAGAGAGAGAGAGAGAGTGAGAGAGAGATGAGAGAGAGAGAGAAGGGGGGGGGGTGGGAGGCTGAGAGAGAGAGAGATGATGAGATGAGGGAGAGAGATGAGAGAGAGAGATGATGAGAGAGAGAGAGAGAGTGGGGGGCGGAAAATGAGAGAGAGAGAGAGAGAGAGAGGAGAGAGAGGAGACTGGCGAGAGGAGAGAGAGAGAGAGAGAGAGAGGAGAGTGAGTGAGAGAGGGGAGAGAGAGAGAGAGAGAGAGGAGAGTGAGAGAGGAGAGAGCGATGAGAGAGGAGAGGAGAGGGGAGGGGGGGGAGAGAGAGAGAGAAAGAGCTGAGGAGAGATGAGAGAAGAGGGAGAGTGAGAGAGATGAGAGAGGGGAGAGGATGGAGAGAGATGAGAGAGGAGAGAGAGAAAGAGAGGAGAGGGGAAAGAGGTGAGCGAGAGGGGGGGGGGGAAGAGAGGAGAGAGAGAGAGAGGAGAGAAGAGGAGAGAGATGAGACGATGAGAGGGGAGACAGAGAGGAGAGAGAGATAGAGAGAGAGAGAGAGAGAGAGAGGATAGAGAGAGTGAGAAGATAAGAGAAGAGAGAGAGAGAGGATGAGTAGAGAGAGAGAGAAGGAGAGTAGGAGGGATGAGAGGAGAGAGAGAGAGAGAGAGAGATGAGAGGAGAGAGAGAGAGAGTGGAGAGAGAAGAGAGAGACGGATGAGAGGAGGAGAGAGAGGAGAGAGAGGAGAGAGAGAGGGAGAGAGAGTGAGAGAGAGAGAAGAGAGAGAGAGAGGAGAGACGAGAGAGAGAAGAGAGAGAGGAGAGAGTGGAGGGAGAGAGGAGGGAGACGGAGAGAGAGAGAGAGGGAGAGAGGAAAAGAGAGATGAGAGAGGAGAGAGAGGAGAGATGAGAGTTGAGAGAGAGACGAGAGAGAGAGGAGAAGAGGAGAGGAGAGAGAGGATGGGAGATGATGAGAGATGTGAGAAGAGAAGGGAGAGAGAGAGGAGTGAGAGGGAGAGAGAGAGATGAAGAGAGAGAGATGAGAGAGAGAGAGAGGATGAGAGAGAGAGATGAGAGAGGAGGAGAGCGGAGGGAGAGAGAGAGAGGAGAGAGAGGAGATGAGAGATGAGAGGTGAGAGAGGATAGAGAGAGATGAGAGAGGATGGAACGAGAGAGAGAGGAGATGAGAGGAGGAAGATAGAGTGAGAGAGAGAGATAAGAGAGAGAGAGAGAGAGGAGCGGAAGAGACGAGAGAGTAGATGAGATGTATAGATAGATGGAGAAGAGAGAGAGAGATAGAGAGAGAAAAGATGAGAGAGAGAGAGGAGAGAGAGAGAGATGATGAGAGAGGAGAGAGAGTAAGAGGGGGGGGGAGAGAAAAGGAGAGAGAGAGAGAAGAGATGAGAGAGAGAGAGAGAGAGATGAGAGAGAGAGAGGAGAGAGAGAGATGACGAAGAGAGAGAGAGAGAGGGATAGGAGAGAGAGAGAGAGGAGAGAGGGAGATGAGAGAGAGAGAGAGGAGAGAGAGAGAGAGATGAGAGAGAGAAGAAAGAGAGGAGAGAGGATGATGAGAAGAGAGAGATGAGAGAAGAGACGGAGAGAGAGGAGAGAAGGGAGTGAGAGAGAGAGTGGGATGTAGTGAGAGGAGAGAGAGAGAGATGAGGAGAGAGGACGAGAGAGAGAGGAGTGAGAGATTGGAGAGAGGAGAGAGAGACGAGAGAGAGAGAGTGACAGAAGAAGAGAGGAGAGAGAGAGGAGAGAGAGGAGAAGGAGGAGGGGGAGAGAGAGAGAGAGAGAGAGGAGAGAGAGAGAGAGACGAGTGAGAGATGAGAGAGAGAGAGGACGAAGAGAGGAGAGAGAAAAGAAGAGAGAGAGGAGAGTGAGAGAGAGAGAGATGAGAGAGAGAAGAAAGTTGAGAGAGAGAGAGAGAGAGAGAGAGAGAGAGAGAGTGGGGGAGGAGAGATGAAGAGAGGAGAGAGAGAGATGAGAGGATAGCGATGAGTGAGAGACGAGAGGGAGATGAGAGAAAGAGATGAGAGAGAGATGAAGAGAGAGACGATGATACCGAGGAGAGAGAGTGAGATTGAGAGAGGTTGGGAGGGGAGAAAGAGAGACGAGAGAAGTGAGAGATCGATGGATCGGAGAGATGGCCGAGAGAGAGAGAGAGGGAGAGAGAGAGAGAGGGAGAGAGGGAAAGAGGAGGAGAGAGAGATTGAGAGATTGAGAGAGAGAGAGAGGAAGAGAGCTAGAGAGAAGATGAGGAGGTGAGAGAGGTAGAGAGAGAGGTGATTAGAGAGAAAAAGGGGAGAGGGAGGTGAGTAGATGACCGATGATGAGAGAGAGTGAGACGAGAGATGTGAGAGAGAGAGGGAGGAGAGAGAGAGTAGAGAGGAGGATGAGGAATCACGAGAGAGAGAGAGAGATGTGGAGAGAGAGAGAGACGGGAGATGAGAGATAGAGAGAAGGAGTGGAGAGAGAGATTAGAGAGAGAGAAGAGAGAGGAGAATCGGGGCAGGAGAGGACTGTGAAATTGTCGTCAAGGAGTGTGGTGTGGAGTGTTGGTCTGGAGTGGAGCCCGATACACTTGTAGATGAAGAGAGGGAGAGAAAAGATGTTTTTTTCATATCTGCAGATTCCGATTGAGAGGGAGAGAGAGATGAGAGAGAGATGAGAAGAGGATGACGAGATGGAGAGATGTGAGGGAGCAATTTGTTGGAGGGATGGGATGGCAGAGAGAGGAGAGAGAGAGAGGAGAGAGGGAGAGGATGAAGTGAGGAGATGTGGGAAGTAGAGTGATGAGAGTGAGAGAGAGGAGAGAGAGATGGTTGATGAGCGGTGATTGATGGAGTTGGATGAGAGATGGATAGGAGGAGAGTATGAGAGGAGAGACGAGAGAGAGAGTGATAGAGACTGAGAGAGAGAGAGATGAGGGAGAGAGGAGAAAGAGAGAGAAATGGATGAGAGAGAGAGAGAGATGATCGAGAGAGAGAGAGAGAGAGAAGAGATGAGAGAGATGAGAAGAGATGAGAGAGAGAGAGAGAAAAAGATCTGATGAGATTGATGAGAGAGATGAGAGAGAGTGTGAGAGAGAGTGTGAGATAGAGAATGAGAGAGATGTAGAGTGAGGACGAGAGATAGATGAGTGAGAGAGGCGAGAGAGAGGGATTTGAGAGAGAAAGAGAGAGAGAGAGAGAGAGAGAGAGAGTGAGAGAGAGAGGAGAGAGGTTATGACGAGAGAGAGGACTGAAGAGGAGAGAGAAGCGAGAGGTTGAGAGAGAGAGAAAGAGAGAGGTTTTCTGATTACCATGTTTATATTGGAAGTGTGCTTGATATTGTTTAAAACCTTTGATTCTGTTTATTTATTTAATTATTTATTTTTTCATGTGAATGAGTTATCAATGAAACGAATTTGGTGTACCCATCATCATAATTATTATCATTATTATTATTACTGATAACGTTGTTATGATTATCATTGTCATTTTATTTGTATCATTATTACTCTTACTACTATTAGCATCATCATTTTTATTATCATCATTATCATTGGCATTGCAATTATTATCATTAACATCATAATCATTTTCATATTAAAAACACATATAAAATCAATATCAATCCTTGACAACCTCAAGGAAGTTCTTTTCATTTTTTTGGTAAAACATAAAAGTGATATCAATGAACAGTACATGAAATATTACACATCTCAGAAATCACTTTGCAGGAAAAGGAGCCGAAATATTCCGTTTATTTTCACCTCACACATCCTAGATATTTTCTATTGGCCTCAGGCAAAGGTAAAATGATTTTCTATTTGGGTATTTCTTTTTCTTGTTTTCACTTACATTTCCAACATGGCTTCCTCATTAAAAAAAAAGTATTATTAAAAGAAAACAATGGCAAATGAAATGTAAAGCCTTCACTGAATCGTGAGAGAAAGAAAATATAACTCTAAGGAACTCATAAAAAAATTATCTTAATTGCATGAGCAAGATCGTATGTTGTCGAAAGCCGATATGTAAATGCTGAGAATAAGGTAATATTTTACCTCACATTAGTATTTAGATAAAATGTCGACTGAAAATATAGAAACGATAAAACTAGAGCGCCCACACTCACATTCAGAGTATAGAAATACCAATTTCCTTTCATGTGGTCAAACTTTTACATCACGACCTCTCATCAGTTTTGAGGTCAAAGGTCAGTCCGTGTGGGCGTAAAGACGCCTGTGAAGATTAATCATACATGACATTAGCTTCGGAAACCTATTTACGTGTATTTGTTTATAAATGTTTGAGGCACAGTTATCCTGTTATTCGATGCAACTTTTGAGTAAAATATGCAGAACGTGTAGAGTGCGAACAGTAAATTATGGAGACCGTGTAAAATGCGGAATGAAATGTGCAGAACATATCAAATGCGCAGAGTGAAATGTACAGAACGTATAGAATGCGTAGAGTAAAGTATTCAGAACGTGTAAAATACAATAAGATATACAGAACATGGGGAGAATGTACAGGAGGTCGTAATTACTGAGTTTTTTCGGTATTTAAGGAAAGGAATCGCAATAAATTACACAGGAAACAGAAAGCCAAAAAGAGAAGGGGGAGAATTTGGAGAAGAAGAAAAAGATGAAGGTGATGATGATGATAATGACTGAAAAATAGAAAAAGAGGAGGGTGACGAGGAGGAGAATGAGAAGGAGGAGGAGAAAGAGAAGAGAAGGAGGAGTGTTAGGATGAAGATTGGGATGGTGAAGAAGATGACGATGAAGATGAGGGGGAGAGGAAGGAGATGGAGGAGAAGGAAGAGTGGAAGACGAAGAAATATAAAGGTAATAGAAGAAGCCGACTTAGAATATAAAGACGATAACGACGAAGAAGATATGATGAAAAGGAATAAGAGAAAAAGGGGGAGGAGAAGAGTAAAAATAAGAAGCAGAGGAAGAAGAAGAAGGAAAGAGGAAAATTAAGAAAAAAATAAAGAAGTTGATGGAAGAAAAGACGATGACGACGAAGAAATTATGAAAAGGAAGAAGAGAAAAAGGAGGGAGGAGAATAATAATAAGAAGAAGCAAAGGAAGAAGAAGAAGAAAAGAAGAACATGAAGAAAAATACGTTGGTGAAGAAGAAAGAAGAAGAACAAAAAGAAGTAGAAATATGATAATGATAATAATAAGACGATGATGAAGAAGAAAAAAGGAGGAGGAAAAAAGAGGAATAATGATAACAATAATAACAATGATAAGACAAAAAAGGCAAAAAAGGGAAAAGGTGAAAGGATAAGAAGTAAAAAAGAAGAAGGAAAAAAAATAAAGCGAAAAAAAACCCAAAGAAAAGGAGGGGAAAGAAGAGAAGAAAAAGGTAAAAAAAAAGGAAAAGGAAAAAGAGAAAAGATCCCGAGGAAAAGACAAAAAAGGGGGGGGTGGTTTTTTCACCCCCTTTGTGCTTCAAAAGCCCCCTTTTCTCTCCTGTATTCAATTTTTCGACATTATGTTTCGGGTTTTTTTTGTACTTTTTTACCGTCTCTTAATCTATTACCCAAAATCTTTAGGGAAATTTAATTTTAACTGAAGCGGCGGTTTGTTCATAAAAAATCTTTCCTGAAATGCAAGGAGGGGGGCAGTTTTCCCCCCTGGAGTCTTTTAAGGGCGGGAAAACATTTTTCCCTGATGAAAAAACGCTTTTCAAAAAGTTTTTTGATTTCAGTTTTTTTGGTTTAAAAATTGTTCAGCTTGCCGTCGTCCTCGTTGTTATCATTATAACCTATGATTATATTTGAAGTGTATGTAAGGAGGAATTATCACCATTTATCGGAGTCATAGTTATATTTTTAATAAATTGAATTCAAACAGTAAACGGGGTTTAATCAGCATCACGGCTTTTTGTCTTAAGAATTTCTTTATCATCATGCCCAATTTTCGCGTTGTTATTTTCAGATTAAAATCCTTTATTAAAGAAAAGGTATGGTTTTTGTTCTGGGAAAAATATCACAATCCTCATTATGAAAAAAAAAAAAAAATCATACGCATCACTATTAGAAAAAATTTATGCTTTAATTATCAAAAAATACTAAATATTATTAAAAAGTCATTTTTCACAAAGGGAAACACACTCACCAAGCATTGAATCTTTTACTCCTCTTTAAAGGGAAAACCCCCATTTTTCATTACTGTTTTAAAAGGGCACCCCTTTAAACGTTTCCCTTTTCAAAAATCCCCACCCCCTGAACTTTTTATCCCAAATATTTATATGAGAGCCTGAACCGGGAGCCGCCCACCGCCGAGACCCGGATGCTACGCTTGCTCCGCCCACGCCCCAGACTCACGCCCGTGTCAGCGTGGGCGTGGGAAAAAATGCCCCGCCGTGGGGGGGAAAAGGTTTTAGAAATAACTGCACCTCTGAAAAGAAAACGGATGACGAATACGGGTATGTCTTAATCGAAGGACCAATTTTGCTTGCCTGCCTACGCGTGACCTCGCTTGACCTTTCGGAGAGTGGGTTCATTTTCTTCGCTGGAATCTCGACTGGGGATCCCTGACTTCCAAAGGGGTGGGGAAGAAAATGCCGGGTGATGCTGATGTAAAAGTACATTTCGATGGCGGTTAAATTGCCCCATGCACATTCATGCATGCCCTTATTCAGGGCACAGATGTACAAAAACACACCACACACTCACTGGGAAAAAACACACACACATCTTTTTTTTACAGAAAATACCCCTCCACACCCCCCCCCCCCCCCTTATTTACACAAATTGCAACCCCAACACAAAACACAAAAACCAAAAACCCCCCGAGTTTCAGATATTCATTTAAAAATTGCCCAACCCCGTACACCTAATGAAAAACAATTACACAAGGTTTTCACAAAATTTCTAAATTTACAGGGAAACAAAAATTTTTACCGGGGGAATATTGTTAAAAGAATATGGATAAGCAGGTGACGTCACCCCTTTCGCTCCGCCCCTTTATATGACGTCACCAGACCAACAAAAGTAAAACAGTGGGGCGCTGGTTTTTGTTTTTATCAGTGATTTTTTTCTTTAAAGGGACACTTTAAAGTGGGGCATGTGCCGGGGAAAATGCAGGCCCCATTAAACAGTAGGAAAAAAGATGAAAAAAAACAGATAGAGAAAATGGTCATCATTTGACGTTGAGGGTTTTTTAAGAGAGATGAAAAAATTAAATAATTCCCAAAAATTTTTAAAAATTTTGATTAAAAATTTTAAGTCATGGCAGCGGAGGGGAAAAAATATATAAAAGTACTTGGTCAAAATAAAAAAAAAAATTAAATATAAGAATGTTAAAAAAGACATTTGAAAGGATAAAAAAGCCCGGTAGAGAGAGGAGGGAAATTTCTAACGAAGTTCACCATACGTTCAATTATCAAATTTGGGGGTATTTGCACTATACTGCCCCCTATAAACATAAACCCTTTTTTTTTATCCGGAAATTTTGACAAAATTTATCAAATTTTTGAAATGGGTTTTTTCCTTTTAAAGTTTACCAAATTTACTCAATTTATATTCCCACCATCAAACTTGATTTAAGAAACTGAAAAAGAAGAAAAAGGGAAAAAGGAAAAAGGGAAAAAGAAAAGAAGAAGAAGAAGAAGAAGAAGGAAGAAAAAGAAGAAGAAGAAAAAGGGAAAAAGGAAGAAAAAGGAAAAGGAAAAGAAAAGAAAAGGAAAAAAAAAAAAGGAAAAGGAAAAAAGAAAAAAAAAAAAAAAAAAAAAAAAAAAAAAAAAACCAAAAATTTTTCCCCTTTTTTCCCCCAAATTTGGTACTCCGGTTTCCCAAAATTCCCTCGTTTTTAAGATTTCCATTAATTACTAAAAAGGGAATTTTCAAACAAAACTTTTTTCAGCATTTTTGGTTTCACTGCTAACAAAAACCTTTTTTTAATTTGCGTTAAGACTTTTCCCCAAATTTGTTAGGGGTCGAGGGCTATTTTAAGAAAAACCAAAAGGGGGGGTTTGGTATTTTTGGGGGGAAGTTGGAATTTTTGCAACCCGTTTTCCAAATTTTTTGTCTTAGAAAAACAAAAAGAGTTAGGGGGCGAGTTTTTTTTTTTTAAAATCTTTATATCTCTCAATCTTAAATCCTTTTTCTTTTTCCTCTCTCTCTCTCTCTTCTCTCTCTCTCTTTTCTCTCTTTCTCTCTCTCTCTCTTTTCTTCTCTCTCTCCTCTCCCCCTTCTCTCTCTCCCCCTTTTTTTCTCGGGCCCTCTGTTCCTTTTAACCTTTTGAAATTGACCTTTAACACCCAACATTTCCTTAAAATTCAGTAATTAAATTTTCATCTAAATAATATGCAATTGAATATCATTCCGATGTTAAGCTTTGGTTTAAAACCCACTTTTCCTACGGGGGGTAAAAGTGGGTCCCCCAAATTGAAAAAATAAATAATAGGGGTTTAATGTTTTATTAAATTGTTTTGATTTTTTTATTTATTTATCTTTTTTTTTTCCCTTTTTTGGTTTGGGAACCCCTTTTGCTTTTAAAATTTAAAAACACTTTTTGGGAAACCCGGGCGTATATAAAAGGAAAAATTAAAATTATTTTATATAATATTTTATTTATATTATATATATTTAAATTTTTCTCTCTCTTCTCTCTCTCTCTCTCCCTCTCTCTCTTTTCTATTCTTCTCTCTCTTTCTCTTCTTTTTACACCCCCCCCCTTTTTTTGTTTTTTTTCCCCTTTTTCGTTTTTTCTCTTTTCGGTTTAAAATTTTTTTCTTTTAAAGGGTTTTTAAAATTTTTTCTGTTTCTACCCCTATCCCCTGGGGGGTTAATGCCTTTTTTTCCCCTTTGTCTACCCCCTCTTTTTCTCCTTCCCCCTTTCATTTCCTTTCCCTTCCCCTTTTCTTCCCCTAAAATTCATTTTTTCCTTTTTTCCTTCTCCTACCCCTTCTTCCTCCTTCTCTTCTCCTTCTTTCCCCCCCCCCCATTTCCTAGTCTTCTAGGCACTTGGTCGTGTCCCCGAACATAAATTCTTGCTTTCTTCTTCTCATTCTTTTTCTTCGTCCTCTTCTTCCTGTTTTTTTTCTTCATCCTCTTCTTCCTTTTCTTCTTCATCCCATACTGCCTTCCTTCATCTTCTTCTTTTTAATATTCTTAATCTTAATCTTCTTCTTCTTCTTCCTTTTAATCTTCTTCATCTTCTTCTTTTTCCTACTCCTCCTCTTCATTTTCTTCTTCTTCTCCTTCTTCTTCTTTGTCCTCTTCTTTCTCCTTCTCCTGATTCTCTTCTTCTTCTTCATTTAACTCCTCATTTTCTTCTTCTTCTTCTTCTTCTTCCTCCTCCTCCTCATTTTCTTCTTCTTCTTTTTCCTCTTCCTCCTCCTCATTTTCTTCTTATTATTCTTTTGAATCTTCTTTCTTCTTTCCTTTTTAATCTTCTTTCTTCTTTTCTTTTTAATTTCTTCTTCTTCTTTTTAATCTTCTTTTTCTTTCTTTCTTTCTTCTTCTATTCTCCTTCTTCTTCTTCTTCTTTTCTTCTTCTTCTTCTTCTTCTCCTTCCTCCTCCTCCTCCTCCCCGTTGTCTTCTTCTATTTTTTCGTCATTCTCTTCTTCCTATCCTTTTTCTTCTTCTTCCTCCTCCTCCTCCTCCTCCTCCTCCTCCTCCTCCTCCTCTTCTTCTTCTTCGTCTTCTTCTTCTACTACTTCTTCCTTTTCTTCACGAGTGTTATTCCCTCAGTGTCACTGACTAAAGTTATTTTTCATTGCTTTTCTGACGGGCGGCGGTGTGGTGTAGTGTTGTATGTACGTGCGTGTGCATGTGCGTGTTTATGTGTACATGTGTATGTGTCAGTGTGTATGTGGGCATGTGTGTATTTTAGTCTGTGTGTGTGAAAATGTATATATGTGTGTATCAGTGTGTATGTGTGAAAGTGTGCATGTGTGCGTATCAATGTATGAATGTGTGCATGTGTGCGTGTCAATGTGTGAATGTGTGCATGTGTGTGTTTCAGTCTGTATGCGTGAAAGTGTATATGTGTGTGTGTCAGAGTGTATATGTGAATCGGCGAATGGGTGTTTCAGTCTGCATATGTGAATATGTGCATGTGTGTGTACGGAGGTTCGAAAGTATTTATGTGGGTGTATGTGTGGAGGATCGAAGAAACATGTGGTGATGGAGAGAGAGAGAGAGAGAGAGAGAGAGAGAGAGAGAGAGAGAGAGAGAGAGAGAGAGAGAGAGAGAGAGAGAGAGAGAGAGAGAGAGAGAGAGAGAGTGTGTCAGAATAATCTTCATACCAAATTGCAACGGACATCTTTGCTACGAATATCACGGAAGATAGCACGCCCCACGCCGGCCGTACCATCTTACCCTGTGTACTCTGCGCCAGGCTCGTAGCGTCGCGTCGACGGTGAACCACAGCCAGCGGTATGACCTGACCCGAGCGAGGCTAGTGATCCGAGCCGACGCCAAGCTGACGGGCGACTGACCTCGACGCCGTGTCCCCTTGGATTTGCCACTTCGCGCCGTCACTTCATACCGTAAACAACCCTTAGCCATCTTCTGCGAGATGTCCGTGTTGTCCTCCGTGATAATACATACATACATATATATATATATATATATATATATATATATATATATATATGTATATATATGTATAAATATATGTGTATATATATATATATATATATATATATATATATATATATATATATATATATATATATAAAAGGGAGAATAAAGGTTAAACCGCCACGGACTTTGCTTCAACCCGTATTGTGAGATCCTCACAAGCGGCGGCAGCGTTGGTCTCTTCACCTTACAAGAGAGACCCCATCCTCCGAAGAAGCAGAAAATATAGAATATAAGAAACCCTCCCACGCTACTTCCACCGCGTCATCCGTGCCCCCGCATACCCCACGCGAAGAAGACCAGCACCTCCTGCAGCCAAGGTACGTGTGTGTTTAATTTAGTGATACTTACTCACTCCCTCCGTCCCCCCCCCCCCCACCCACCCCAATATCCGATACGGTGTATACTTCTATTATCGTCGATTTTGAGTCGGTCTCTTTTGTTACTGCAAATTCTGTGGTACAAAGTCAATGGGTGTCGGCGCCCTAGTATTTCGGTAGATACACACCAGTGACTCTATGCGTCTAAAGCTTGCTCCTCGTTTTGAGGGACCCTATAGGGTAGTGCAAGTCAAAAACAACAAAGCACAATGTAAATGCTTTAGATCTAACTCTGTTGCTTGGTACCATTTCGACAGACTGAAATTAGCCAACACATCTTATACACCTGACAACACCTCAGATTAAATCATTATCACAATACATACACAAGTCTACGGCAATACACTTCCAGCTTCCGTTACGTGCTTGCATGCTAACACATTGTCTCTCGTTTCAGATGCTCGTTCTATTACTCCTAGCACTGGTGTCGCTCTTGCTCGCCGACTCGTTCGGTCTATCGGATAGGTTACGAGCCGTGCCCCGTGCATTGGTCGAGAACCTAAGCACAGTGTTCCTGATAGCTAATAATATTGAAGTTAGGGTCTCCCTTCGCCCCCTCACTGATATTTCTAGCCTAGCCATCCGCCACCCTAACGAGATGCTTAGGCTCCGTGAAGAAATAGCTAAGCTTAACTTATCACACAATCAGTTCTTCCTTCTCGACAGAGCTATCAACTCCACGGTGTTTACCTTACAACAATTCGTCGTCCACAAACGTCAATCACGCCGTGGATTAGTAAACCTCGTAGGGAAGGTAGCACATTCACTTTTCGGTATCGTCGACGACGACACGCTGACTTTTACATTTTCTGAGTATCAGTCGACCTTATCTACAACAAACAAGCGATTTAATAACCATTCACGCGATTAACGCTATTTCTGATAACGTTCACCAGCTGCGCTTGCCTATAAAAACATCTCGTATACATTCGACATTCTTAAGACTAAGATCAACAACGCTAGCCACTTCACAGAGCTTGCGTTTAATGTCGTTTCATGTCAGGTAACTGTGAACACTATTACACAATATATTCATACATTCGCTGATGGCCTCATATAGGCCTCGAAGGAGATCGTTTCCTCCAGTCTCATAGCTCCTCAGGACACCGACCCCATCTTTCAGCAAACCACCTGCAACAACCTTAATCCTCTATTCCCCCTTACAGACCATGTTCCCTTCTATTCTACCCTTTAGTCCTTCCTCACAGTTTCCGGCCTGTCTGTCTTAATCCCTATGACACCTACGAACTTCCTTCACCGCTTACTATATTCATCCTTTCCCTCACAAAACAAATAACACATTTTACATTCTGCAGGTACAACACTCAGTCGTTCTCTGGTCACCTCAGGGCCGCTTAATCACCACCCCCCACACGTTGTCGCGGGTTTTCGTGTGCAATTCACGCCCATTGCCACTTTTCAACGATGACTGCTCAGATGCAATCGTTGCCAGTCACAACATAGTTAATCAGTGCTCTTTCGATAGTGTCAGGTCATCACCACGCCCAGTCCTTTTACCTTTCGACGACATTTCTGTCCATTATTTCTTCAAGTCTTCCACGTCCACAGTCAAGTGCAATGAATTTATGCCAGACACTGTACTAACTGGAACCTATGTTCTCCCCACTTCATGTTCGTTCATGTGTCACATTCCTTTGTAACATTTATCTGTTCATGGCCCAACATTAGCCCCATGATACTGGATTTACCGGATTTCAACATTACTATCCCCGATATTAGCACGTCACACGTGCTAATTCAAGAACTTCCCCTTAACTTTCCTTCCTTTGACTTACTCACTATATATTACTACCCAGTATATGTAACTGGAGCCGGCATGGCAATCATGGGATTATTGCTCCTGATGTGTTATGTGATATCTTACCGTCATGTGCAGAGAAAGAGACTGAGGTAACAATA
Organism: Penaeus chinensis; assembly: GCF_019202785.1. NCBI lineage: Eukaryota > Metazoa > Arthropoda > Malacostraca > Decapoda > Penaeidae > Penaeus > Penaeus chinensis. Next base: position 6,336,891 of record NC_061823.1, on the reverse strand, counting down.
CAAGGTACCCCTAGGTATGCCTTGCAGCAACATAGGTCGCCAACACTTGAGTTGATAATTTAAGTTTACCGTATTTTTAGCTTATCTATCCGTCCATTGCTTACCCTCTCCCATCCCACCCAGTCCTCCGTGCACCATTGTTCATCCATGCACTTGCCATGTACCGGGCACCAATAACTTACCTCAAGATACCATCAGCGAATGACCGGCAGAGCGGCGGGGCAAGCCAGCCCTGTCAATCCTGACGTCGACCCCAGGCATGCAGTTTCGAAGACCGTCAAGGTTGCAGCTACCGAAGGTTAAGTCTTTGCGAAGGTAGTAGCGAACAAGCAGTCCCTGCCTGGACACGGCTAATCATCTTCTTTAGCACGGCGGGACGCCATGCTGAGCGTGAAAGAGCGCTATCATCATAATATTTTTACCAAATTACAACGGACATCTTGGCTACGGATATCACGGAAGATAGCACGTCCCAGGTCGGCCGTAACATCGTACCCTGGGTACCTTGGGCGCGGCTATTAGCGACCCAAACCAACGCCAAACTGACCCCCGGAAGGGTACCCCACGCCGACTGTAACATCATGGCGAGGGTATCCCGGGTGAGGCTTCTACCGTCGCGTAGTGTGTGTGTGTGTGTGTGTGTGTGTGTGTGTGTGTGTGTGTGTGTGTGTAGGTTAAACCGCCACAGACTTTGCTTCAACCCGTATTGCGAGATCCTTACAGAGAGAATGTGTGTTTGTATGAGAGAGAGAGAGAGAGAGAGAGAGAGAGAGAGAGAGAGAGAGAGAGAGAGAGAGAGAGAGAGAGAGGGGGGGGGGGAGAGGGAGAGGGAGAGAGAGAGAGAGAGAGAGAGAGAGAGAGAGAGAGGGGGGGGGGGGAGGGAGAGGGAGAGAGAGAGAGAGAGAGAGAGAGAGAGAGAGAGAGAGAGAGAGAGAGAGAGAGAGAGAGAGAGAAAGAGAGAGAGAGAGAGAGAGAGAGAGAGAGAGGGGGGGAGAGGGAGAGGGAGAGAGAGAGAGAGAGAGAGAGAGAGAGAGAGAGAGAAAGATAGATAGAGAGAGAGAGAGAGAGAGAGAGAGAGAGAGAGAGGGAGAGAGAGAGAGAGAGAGAGAGAGAGAGAGAGAGAGAGAGAGAGAGAGAGAGAGAGAGAGAGAGAGAGAGATAGATAGAGAAGGAGAGAGAGAGAGAGAAGAGAGAGAGAGAGAGAGAGAGAGAGAGAGAGGAGAGAGAGAGAGAGAGAGAGAGAGAGAGAGAGAGAGAGGGAGAGAGAGATAGAGGGAGAGAGAGAGAGAGAGAGAGAGAGAGAGAGAGAGAGAGAGAGAGAGAGAGAGAGAGAGAGAGAGAGAAAGACAGAAAGAGAGAGAGTTAATGAGCTCTTGTCCTTAAACGATGGTTTACTCCATACCCAACATCGAACAAAACAATAAATTAAAGAGACTTACAGACACAGATACTATCAGTCCTTACACCTCTGCAGCAAACTGAACTTGTCCAATTCTAAAAGCGCGTGGGACCCGGATTTAGCTAATCTGAGAGAATCCCTCCCCTTTACACAGCGTCATAGAAGTTAGTGACGTCACTCACTGTGGAGAAAGAGACTGTGACGTCACTCACTCACCCGTAATCCTAGGTGGTGACGTCATCCTGTCTCACGTTCATTGCTATTCTCTAAGCGTGCTAAGCTTTATTGGTTCATTACACAACTTAATGGGCAGGCAAATGATAATGATATTACTAATAGTATCTTCGGTTATTGTGGGAAATGATGTCTATTAACTCATTTCACTTATTTTTAGAACTGTGAGTACGCTTTACACCCAAAAGTCACACCCATATTTGCAGTCGTTAAAGTTGGATACTGAAGGATACTGAAATCTTAAGTTGTACAGTATTGGCGGTTCTCTTGCCGGAATAAAAGTTTTTTTTTTTTTTTTTTTT
>NC_061823.1:6314956-6319956 GCF_019202785.1 Penaeus chinensis | reverse complement strand
GTCTGTCTGTCTGTTTGTCTGTCTGTCTCTATGTATTTCTGTCTGTCTGTCTCTCTCTCTCTCTCTCTCTCTCTCTCTCTCTCTCTCTCTCTCTCTCTCTCTCTCTCTCTCTCTCTCTCTCTCTCTCTGTATCTTTCTCTCTCTCTCTCTCTCTCTCTCTCTCTCTCTCTCTCTCTCTCTCTCTCTCTCTCTCTCAATCTTGCCTTCCCTTCCCTCTTCCTCCTCGTCCTCCTCTTTCCTTCTTCCCTGCCTCCCTGTTCTTTGTCCTTCCTTTCTCAATCTCCTCCTTCCTCTTCGTTTTCCCCCGTCCTCTCTGTGTCTTGCTGATACGTCCTGCGCCAATATATGTGCAGTAGAAATAAAGCGCCATTATGTAACGATAAAACGCCAGCCATCCTGTTCCACCTTCTCCTTCCTCCTTCATCCTCTTCTTCCTTCCCTTTTTCTTCTCTTTCTCTTTCCTTCCTTCTCTTTTCTATTCCTGTCTTCTCTCTCTTCCTAATTTTTCCTCTTCATCCTCCTCCCTCTTCCTATACATCCTTCCCTCCTCCCCTTCTTCTCCCCTTCATCCTTCTCCTCCTCCCTCTCCTACCCCACTTCCTCCATCCTCCTTCTACTTCTATCTCTCTCCCTCTTTCTTCTCTTCCCATATCTCTTCATTTCCTCCTCCACCTCTTCTTTCCATACTCCTCTCCTGTCTCCTTCAACCTCCTCCATCTTCCTCCACTTCTTCCTCCACTTTTAACCCCTTCTCCCCTCTCTTCCTCCCTCAGTCCTCTTCCTTCTCCCTCTCTGACTTCCTTCTCTTTCCATCCCTCTCCCTCACCCATTTCCTCTTTCACTCTCCATCCTCCTCCCTCTATCTCATCCTTTTTCCTTTTCCTTTTCACTCCTCTCTATCCACTCCCTGCACCTGTACCTCTAAGGCAATCTACCTGACATCCTGCAGAATCCTTCCTTATTTCCTCCCGCCTCCTTCCTTCCCTCCCCTTCCCTCTACTTACAGAAGCCTTCCTCTTTTTCTTCCTCCTCCTCCCCCGCTCCTCCCCTCCTTTCCCTCAACGCAATCTGCTTGACATCTTACAGAATCCTTCCTACTTTTCCTCCTCCCTCTTCTCTCCCCCCCTCTCCTCCTCCTTCATCCCCCCCCCCTTACCTCCAGCGCAATCTGTCTGACATCCTGCAGAATCCTCGACTTCTCGGGCGAACGGAACAGACTCTCAAAGAAGTCCCACTCAGCAAACTCGATGTCCAACTTGAGGACATCAATCACCCTGTCGTTGTGACCCAGGAAGTCCTTCACGGCCTCCAGAGTGCGGAAAAATGACTTCTTGTTATCCCTCGTGTTAGGGTGTGTTTCGTTGTGCATCTGGATGTCCGCCTGGGCAAAGGGAGGTGATGTCACGGGGATAAGATGGTGGGCAGAAGGTGACGTAAAATGATGACGGTGATTGTGATGATTTGATGGTGATGAAACAGTGGCTATGATGATGATGGTGATGATATGGTGGCTATGATGATGATCTTCATGATAGAGAGTGATAATGATACTGTAGGATCGGAGGGAGGGAAGGAGGGGTTGAGGATTGGAGGGAGGGAAGGAGGGGTTGAGGATTGGAGGGAGGGAAGGAGGGGTTGAGGATTGGAGGGAGGGAAGGAGGGGTTGAGGATTGGAGGGAGGGAAGGAGGGGTTGAGGATTGGAGGGAGGGAAGGAGGGGTTGAGGATTGGAGGGAGGGAAGGAGGGGTTGAGGATTGGAGGGAGGGAAGGAGGGGTTGAGGATTGGAGGGAGGGAAGGAGGGGTTGAGGATCGGAGGGAGGGAAGGAGGGGTTGAGGATTGGAGGGAGGGAAGGAGGGGTTGAGGATCGGAGGGAGGGAAGGAGGGGTTGAGGATCGGAGGGAGGGAAGGAGGGGTTGAGGATTGGAGGGAGGGAAGGAGGGGTTGAGGATTGGAGGGAGGGAAGGAGGGGTTGAGGATTGGAGGGAGGGAAGGAGGGGTTGAGGATTGGAGGGAGGGAAGGAGGGGTTGAGGATTGGAGGGAGGGAAGGAGGGGTTGAGGATTGGAGGGAGGGAAGGAGGGGTTGAGGATTGGAGGGAGGGAAGGAGGGGTTGAGGATTGGAGGGAGGGAAGGAGGGGTTGAGGATCGGAGGGAGGGAAGGAGGGGTTGAGGATTGGAGGGAGGGAAGGAGGGGTTGAGGATTGGAGGGAGGGAAGGAGGGGTTGAGGATTGGAGGGAGGGAAGGAGGGGTTGAGGATTGGAGGGAGGGAAGGAGGGGTTGAGGATTGGAGGGAGGGAAGGAGGGGTTGAGGATTGGAGGGAGGGAAGGAGGGGTTGAGGATTGGAGGGAGGGAAGGAGGGGTTGAGGATTGGAGGGAGGGAAGGAGGGGTTGAGGATCGGAGGGAGGGAAGGAGGGGTTGAGGATTGGAGGGAGGGAAGGAGGGGTTGAGGATCGGAGGGAGGGAAGGAGGGGTTGAGGATTGGAGGGAGGGAAGGAGGGGTTGAGGATTGGAGGGAGGGAAGGAGGGGTTGAGGATTGGAGGGAGGGAAGGAGGGGTTGAGGATTGGAGGGAGGGAAGGAGGGGTTGAGGATTGGAGGGAGGGAAGGAGGGGTTGAGGATTGGAGGGAGGGAAGGAGGGGTTGAGGATTGGAGGGAGGGAAGGAGGGGTTGAGGATCGGAGGGAGGGAAGGAGGGGTTGAGGATTGGAGGGAGGGAAGGAGAGAGGGAGAGTGCGAGGGTAGGAGGGAGAGAGGGAAGGAGAGAGGTGAGATGAAAGGGTGAGAGGGAAGGGGTGAAGGAGGGAGGGGGATGAGGGAAAAGGGGAGGGCGGGAGGGAGGGAGGAGTGAGGGAGGGAGGGAGGGTAGGAGGGAGGGGGAAGGGAAAAAGAGATAGGGAGAAAGGGAGTGAAGGAGGAGGGGAGGGGAGAAGAGAAAGTGAGGTTGTAAATAAGGTCCATGGATGATAAAGGGAATGAGGGAGGGAAAGACGAAGAGAAGAAAGAAAGAAAGAGGGAGGAAGAGAGTGGGCGGGAAATATCGAAAAGTGTTCATGGATGATAAAGTAAGGGAGGGAGACAAGGAGGGACGGAGGAAGAAAGGGAAAAGAAAATCGAGATGAAAAAAAAAAAAAAAAAATCACATTTCAAACCAACGAACCAAAAAGCAAAACAAACAGAAGACACACACAATCAAGGGACACAAACCCACCTTACGTCCGGATCGAAACAGATGTACTTGTTTCCGTCGACAAAGCAGGTCTGACAGTCCTTGCAGCTGAAGGAACCCCCGAGGTCAGTCATCTTCCTGCAGGAGCTCGAGGACTCCTCCAGCAGCTGCACCAGGCGTTTGGGCGTCCACTCGGGGAAGTCCACGTCGTCCTACAGGAGGAGGCAGGTATGGTGAAGGATAGGAAAGGGAGAGAGAAGGAGAGAGGAAGAGGGAGAGAGGGAGAGAGGAAGAAGGAGAGAGGGAGGGAGAGGCAAGGAGGGAGAGGCAAGGAGGTAGGGAGGGAGGGAGGGAGGGAAAGAAGAAGGGAGGAAAGGGAAGGAGAGGCAATGATGCAGGGAGGGAGGGAGGGAGAGAGGGAGAGAAGAAGAGGGAGATAGGGAGGAAGAGAGGTAGAGAGGGAGGGAGAGAGGTAGAGAGAGAGGTAGAGAGGGAGAGAGAGAGAGAGAGAGAGAGAGAGAGAGAGAGAGAGAGAGAGAGAGAGAGAGAGAGAGAGAGAGAGAGAGAGAGAGAGAGAGAGAGAGAGAGAGAGAGAGAGAGAGAGAGAGAGAGAGAGAGAGAGAGAGAGAGAGAGAGAGAGAGAGAGAGAGAGAGAGAGAGAGAGAGAGAGAGAGAGAGAGAGAGAGGAGAGGAAAGGAGAGGGAGAGAGAGAGAGAGAGAGATAGATAGATAGATAGATAGATAGAGAGAGAGAGAGAGAGAGAGAGAGAGAGAGAGAGAGAGAGAGAGAAAGAAAGAGAGAGAGAGAGAGAGAGAGAGAGAGAGAGAGAGAGAGAGAGAGAGAGAGAGGGAGGGAGAGAGAGAGAGAGAGAGAGAGAGAGAGAGAGAGAGAGAGAGAGAGGGAGGGAGAGAGAGAGAGAGAGAGAGAGAGAGAGAGAGAGAGAGAGAGAGAGAGAGAGAGAGAGAGAGAGAGAGAGGGAGGGAGAGAGAGAGAGAGAGAGAGAGAGAGAGAGAGAGAGAGAGAGAGAGAGAGAGAGAGAGAGAGAGAGAGAGAGAGAGAGAGAGAGAGAGAGAGAGAGAGAGAGAGAGAGAGAGAGAGAGAGAGGGAGGGAGAGAGAGAGAGAGAGAGAGAGAGAGAGAGAGAGAGAGAGAGACAGAGAGAGAGAGGAGAGAGAGAGAGAGAGAGTGAGAGAGAGAGAGAGAGAGAGAGAGAGAGAGAGAGAGAGAGAGAGAGAGAGAGAGAGAGAGAGAGAGAGAGAGATGAGAGAGAGAGAGAGAGAGGAAGAGAGAGAAAGGGGATTGGAAAGAGAGAGAGGGGAGAGAGAGGGGGGAGGGAGGTAGATTGATAGATAGACAGATATGTAGACAGATAGATAGACAGACAGAGAAACAGAGAGATAGTGAGAGAAAGAGAGATTGTGTACTGACACTCTACGCGTAGTTTGTTCTGTATAATCTGTTGCTTCCGAGATAGTGAATTTAAGACTTTATAAGGTTTGACCGCCATTGATGTTTAAGCAACGTGCCTCGATGTTCTGAACAATTTCCTGGGTTGAAGCGAAAATTGTGGGAAAGGAGGTGGGAAGCAATCACCATAACACTAAAATAGTTATGGGCGTTAGTCGTTACAATAACTTGTCCCTCCGACCTATGAATATGGCAGTTTACGAAGTCTTGACAGGGTTGATTATGAGGGTAAGAGAAGCACAAATTTTGGTGTAGCTCTTAATAAAAGAAAAAGAAAAATGAAAGAAAGAAAGAAAGAAAAAAAAAATAACATACTCCTCCCTGTCAAAGGCCTGAATGAGAGAGTCATCAGGATAGGATATGA
>NC_061823.1:6289956-6292456 GCF_019202785.1 Penaeus chinensis | reverse complement strand
GTGGTAGATTTCCATTGGCTAATTAGTACTTAGGCCAGTTTTACAGCATCACTATTTAAATGAATCTTGATAAATCTTTAGTATCAGTTTTACAGTAGCACTATTTAAATGAATCTTGATAAATTTTTAGTATCAACAGTAGCATCATTCTTACCTATCTAGATTTTGATACCTTAGCACGAAACTGTTGTGCTGAAAAAAATGCAAAGAATAACAAACCACTAAACAAACGAAGAAACAAAACAGCACCTACCTCGACGCCGTTCACCTCGCAGATGGCGTCGCCGACGTGCAGGAGCCCCTGTCTGTCGATGCTGCCGCCCGCCATAATCCTCGCGATGACCAGGTAGCCGCTCTCGTCCTCCCGCACCGTCAGCCCCAGCGGTTCGTCGGGGCGCTTCCGGAGGCCCACCATCCGGATGGCGTCCACCGGGTAGCCATTTTCCTCGGGCATGAAGGTGGCGTTGTCGTGGCAGCCGTTGAGGCCGTTGTTGTAGCCGTTGGAGGTGCCTGCGTCGCCCGCGTGTCTGCGATCGGCGATGGTGTCGTGGGTCTCGAGGAGTGCCTGGACGAGGGGCGGGGGGGGGGGGGGGGTTCAGGGGGAGACAAGAATCAGATTCTGTTTCGAGTTTTTGGCGTCGTGTTGGAAAGGAAGGTAAGCGGGTTGGGGTACTGCAGAATGTACAGATATTGATATACAAGTGTGACGGAATAATTTCTGTAAATAGAATGTGTATCTAAAGAGCATTATCTGCTGTGTGAGATGTCTTATCAGGCTACTCAAAAGTTCGTTCATGGGATCCTAAAGACAGTTAGGTATTCACAATATTTCTATAAATTAACTCTAAAAAGAAAAACAATAACAATGGAAATATTCTAGTACTTGCTCAATGATATGGCTAAATTATCATTATCATTTTCAGAGGAAAAATATTATTACATAACACAAACCAGACGAACTCTTTCACTGAAGAGTATAAAAAAAATCAAACTAAAAACAAAAAAAATCTCTCTTTTGCCCTTCCTCCTCTCTGTCTTTCACTGTTTCAGAACACACAGATCCATAGAGAAAATGTTAAACAAGAATTTTACGTTGAAGTTCTTAGCTGCAAACTGGTGTTGACGAACGGAGCGAAACATCCACAGTAACCATTGACGCAAGTTCACCCGCCCAACAAAGAATAACATCTCACCATTGCAGAACATGCTCTCTGTCAGTGTAGTGTGAGATTGTATTGTTGCAAAAGAGCTGGAATGTTGCACACTCCTTTGAAATATGTCTTTCCACAAGACACGTCAAGAAAAAAAGGAAGAAGATATTGGTGTTACAGAGGTGTAAAGTGTATTATGTTATAAGAGGAGTATAAGTGTGTTACAGAAAAATCAGAAATAAGGATCAACTTAAAATAATTAACACTGGCATGCATCTTAAAAAAAAAAAAAAAAAAAAAAAAAAAAAAATCAAATCAAATCAAAGCGAACTACAAAAATTAATCGTCATATTGTGTATAATTTTAAATCTGACTGAGAATGATTACATAATGTTATAATATGCAGGCTGCTTTGCTGGCTCTAAGAACTTATTTACAGTTTCTATATATACAGCCAATGCTATTTATCAATCATATCGTTTGACAAATAATGCATCAGTTCTTTGTCAAGGAAAATTGAAAAAGTAGTTTGGGAATATGATGTTATGAAGCTAATGTCATTAATATCCGTACTTTGGTGAAGAACTGGTTTCTTTTCGTTACACTAATCAAAACACGCTCGTGCATAAGAGAGAAAGGAATAGTGCTGGTAATCAGGAGGAGGAGGAGGAGGAGGAGGAGGAGGAGGAGGAGGAGGAGGAATGAGGAGGAGGAGGAAGGAGGAGGAAGGAGGAGGAGGAATGAGGAGGAGGAGGAGGAGGAGGAGGAGGAGGAGGAATGAGGAGGAGGAGGAAGGAGGAGGAAGGAGGAGGAGGAGGAGGAGGAAGGAGGAGGAGGAAGGAGGAGGAGGAGGAGGAGAAGAAGAAGGAGGAGGAAGGAGGAGGAGGAATGAGGAGGAGGAGGAGGAGGAATGAGGAGGAGGAGGAAGGAGGAGGAGGAGGAGGAAGGAGGAGGAGGAGGAAGAGGAAGGAGGAGGAGGAGGAGGAGGAGGAGGAGGAGGAGGAGGAGGAGGAGGAGAAGGAGGAGGAATGAGGAGGAGGAGGAAGGAGGAGGAGGAAGGAGGAGGAGGAGGAGGAAGAGGAAGGAGGAGGAGGAGGAGAAGGAGGAGAAGGAGGAGGAGGAGGAGGAGGAGGAGGAGGAGGAGGAGGAGAAGAAGAAAAATGAGGAGGAGGAGAAGTAGGAGGAGGAGGAGAAGGAGGAGGAGGAGGAGAAGGAGGAGATGAGAGAGGCGAGGGAGAGGGGGAGAGGGGGAGGAGGAAATAGAAAAGGAAGTGTTTCGCAGAAGACCACAGGCGACATTATCTCTCTCATTATGACAAGGAAAATATTTTTCCTTCCAATGGATTTCT
>NC_061823.1:6272456-6282456 GCF_019202785.1 Penaeus chinensis | reverse complement strand
TTTTTGACCGATTGTACGCTCTGCGAATTGTTATAATTTTGTTTAGAAAAGAAGATTAATATTGTTTGCCTCTATTTTTGAAGGTCTAATCTGGATCACTTATATTATATTTAAGTAATAAAAATATCAACATCAATATATGAAGAGGATACCAAGAAACTGTACTGAAGTTACCTTCATTATCCCAATTTTAATTTCCGTGGAAGCACTTTTCTTTCAACGAATGTCTAATTGGTTCAAGAAATTGTGATAACAGAAAGTAGATAATAAAAATAATATTGATTTCTTTGTCCTATAACGACTTCCACGACCCTTTCGTCCGCTGAGTGGTGCGAGTGCAATTGTTCTCGTAAATTCGATCTTGGATTTATTTCTAAACGTGATTCCAGTTTACCGAAATTGTTTTTATGAACACGATAAGGTGAAATATGGGTTAATTTTACATACAAGCATTTCCTTTTGCGCATATGTTTATTCATTTACTTTTCCTATCGCACCTTGCATAATTTAATTAGTCTATGCACTATTCTCCGTCATCAATATTTGTAACTTTTTTATCGTAGCTTACCTACCCTCTTTATGACAACCGTCTTGGGTTCCCGCTTCTTTTCCTGAGTACTCATGATTAATTGATACTACTATCCCTCTCGCACTTGAATAGACGATCAGTCCTTCGATGGTTTATTACGCATGTAGATATTCTTATTTTCTCGTGAGGATTAAACACCAGCCAGCGTCCGTGACAAAAATCTAATCCATTAATCCAATCCAAAGTTCGATAAGAAGCAAGAGAACGCAACCAGCGGGAACTAACAACTCAACTCAACGCAAGTCAAGACGACGAACGAAAAATTGTCACTTCCTCAACGAACTCCAGGTAGGCACTGGCGAATGACGAACGCAAACGTGACGGGAGTGTTTGTTGGCGGTTGCTATGGAGACCACGAAAAGGGGGGCGGAGCTTACAGCAAGGTGGCCGGAAGGCGGCGGTCGCGAACTTGTGACATGCCTGGTAAGTGGGAACTGGTAAGCAGATGGCAAGTAGGGGATGGAAGTTATAGAGAAAGAGGGAGAAAAAAAGAGAGAAAGAGACGCAGTAAAAGGGAGAGGTAGATAAACAGATCAGTAGGGAGGTAGATAGATGATAGCGAACATGCAGATAGACTGATAAATAAACAGAGAAATAGATAAAATAAATGCAATTGTGAGACATCAAATACTTAAAGAAGAATACACAAATTACCCATTGTATTAACAGACGCGTATCCGGGTGTTTATGTAAATGATGCAAAAAATATGCGTTTAAATGTACGCGTACAAAAGCATTGTTGTTCAACGTGCTGTCACAATTGTTCTCGTTACATACACACGCGTGGTGTTTGAAAACGGTCGTAGTGAATTCAGTTTTCAAGCAAATTAAAAAAGATCCAACGACTTTCTCAGAAAACGGGCCAAACAGATGTTGCGAACTCGTACATCTGTTTCTCGCTCACACACACACACATACACACACACACACACACACACACACACACACACACACACACACACATACACACACACACACGCACACGCACACGCACGCACACACACGCACACACGTACACGCACACACACACACGGGTACAAGAAATAATCTAATTTACACCACTCCCCCCCCCCCCCCCCACCCCGTCCCCGGACATCCGTTTGACCTGTCTGTGACCTGACGTGCTTTCCAAGGTCAGCTGGCACGTGTGGCCAGGACAGGTCACTAACACGAGGCTCTTTTATGATGGTGATGATTATGGTGATGGTAACGATGATGATGATACCGATGATGATGATGATGATGATGATGATGATGATGATGATGATGATGATGATGATGATGGTGGTGGTGGTGGTGGTGGTGGTGGTGGTGATGATGATGGTGATGATGATGATGATGATGGTGATGATGATGATGGTGATGATTATGATGATGATGGTTCTGATAATGGTGACGATGATGATGATAAAAATGATAGCAATGGCAATGGAGATCACGATGATCATAGTAGTAATATTTGTAATAATAATAATAAGATGACAGTAATAATAATAACAATGATAATAAAGTACTGAACATTCATAACAATAATAAAAAGAAAATAAAGTTTTAAACTTAGAAATAAAGTCAATTCCTGTTACAGTTTTGTCTCAGAAGCATGATAAAAAAAAAAAAATTCTTGCATATGAAAACGTCATTGCCCAAGATAACATCCTTCACTAAAATTAAAGGCTCAACGTAACCCTTATGGCCTTATGCCAAATGACGTCACGCAACATCGAGTGACGTCACAGGTCAAGCCATTTGGGAATGAAAATACACTTTACCCGAATGACCTAGGATGACTGGATATTTGAAACTTTGTCAATGTTGATGCAATCTATGGGAACCTCATGTTAGGTTTCAAAATTTGGTAAATAAGAAATGAGGAGCAATGCATTATTTTGTTTCTTATATAGTTTATTCGTAAAATATATAATAATTTCAAACATCGTGTTTGATTTCTGTAATTTATATTTGGCGTTTGGATAAGTGGTCTTTAAATCAAGCAGGATGGGATATTACCAGATTAATGATATTAAATCATAGCTTGCTTTCGCTTATAAGAGGAAACGCTGTCAAAATTTTCTGCAGTTGAAATTTAAAGTTTAAATCTCAAAAAGTAAACAAAACCAAAATGCATGAATAAAAGAACAATCAAATACATAAAAAGGCCTTCCACAGAACACAGAACAAAGTAAACTCAAACATAAATATTGCTTGGGTCATATCCCCAGCTGCACCTAAACTATTATTCAGAAAACCATACATTTCGGTGAATAACGCTCTGGGATTGCAAGATGGGAGGATTCTCGAGGATCCAACCCCGTGACGAGGACAATAGCACTTCCAACACCTTATACCATTGTCTCGTTATGGCCCCGATCTTCACAGAGAAAAAACAGTAAAATGTCGAAACTCTTTCTCTCTTATAATGAGAATGAGATCATTTTTCCTATTATGAAACTATATTTACAAAAAAAAAAAAAAAAAAAAAAGAGCATGAACCATTGTTTTGTCTGATTAAAAAAAAAGTATAACCTTATTTTCTTTTTCATATTTCCTGTTTTTTGGCGGGAAGGTGAACGCGCACGTATCGAGCCGAGGGACCGCTGATATAAGATCCTCCACGCGGTCGAGGCCCTCTCCAATTTGCAGGAGGGCGGGAGACTTGACGGTAGTGTACTAGAGCGATGGTAATTCTGTTGTCGAAGCTGTTCCCTAATTGGATGTTATTTATACAGACGGTCCCTTGAATAATTGTTGGGGTTAAGTACAATGAGTGAATTATAGACCTTTAACTTGTAATTATACCTTGCTAATTCTTATTGAATAAGCGACAGGTAAATGTTGAAATTATCATCAATCGCTACTGTATTAAAATAATAGCAGCCAAAAAACTTTCTTCAATTATGGTCTTCCCAGAAGAGATAAAGAAAAACTCATTTTTCTCCATGACAGGTTGGCATCAACTTCCGCCTGCACAAGGGTGAGGTTATTCTCATACTATCATTATCGACCTCTTTCACTTCTCCCTCTCATTTCCTTTCATTTATGCTTCGCCCCTTTCCTTTCCCCTTTTCACGTTCCTCTTTCCCCTGTTGTCTTCCTTTTCTCTCTCTCCTCCAATCTCCTTCTTTCCCCTCGACCTCACATATCAAAGGTTATGATCCAAAGAGTAGAGAGAGACTGTCGCTCAGTTTCTATGAGTCTCCAATTAACGAACCTAATTGGTAAATGTCGTCATAAACCACATGTACTGAGCATGCAATTGAAAAGAAATGTTGCCACACGAGAAACGAGACAAAATTCTTTGATTTCGTTTCTGTTGTGGTAGCATTTGACTTTAGTAGTAACACACACATACAATATATATAAATATATATATACATATATATATATATATATATACATACATATATATACATATACATATATATATATATATACATATACATATATATATACATATACATACACACACACACACACACACACACACACACACACACACACACACACACACACACACACACACACACACACACACACACGTGTGTGAGTATGTAAAGGGTACATGTACAAATCTATAACCAACACAAGAGTTCAAACACCTCTTACCCCGTTGAAAATAAACTTAAAGTTCCTTTGCTGCAACTTACCGTTTCATCTTTCCCTGACGAGAGTGGAGCGTCGTCCGGGTCTTTAATGATCAAGTAGAGCACATTGTCCGTTTCAAGAAGAACGCTCAACATCACAAACAAACGCGCACAGAAAACGAGACTTAATGAACGCGAGTCCAAAGAAAATGGGTTTATTGGTATTTAAAAAAAAACAGTTGTCTACATCACTCTGTGTAAGTATTATAAAACATAAATAAATATGTTAATAACTTGGATTGATTTCCATAAAACGTTTTGCAATCGCATTGTAAATATATATTCCATTTGTGGACCTAAAACGAGGTGATGTCGTTACGTCACTAAACAGCTGTTAGATCACGTGACGAAAGTTTCCCCCTCCCTGACCCTTCGCAGTGGGCTCACTCTGACCTTTGCAACAGGCCTGAAATGAATGAAATGACCTTTCCATAATTTCGTTTCCAACACTTAATATATATGTATATATAGAAAGAGAGATAGAGATAGAGATAGAGATAGATAGAGAGAGAGAAGCATATGAAGAGAGAGGAGGAGAACGAGGAGCTAGAATGGACAAAAACGAGAAGGATTGAGCAGAGAGAGAGAGAGAGAGAGAGAGAGAGAGAGAGAGAGAGAGAGAGAGAGAGAGAGAGAGAGAGAAGAGAGAGAAGAGAGAGAAGAGAGAGAGAGAGAGAGAGAGAGAGAGAGAGAGAGAGAGAGAGAGAGAGAGAGAGAGAGAGAGAGAGAGAGAGAGAGAAGAGAGAGAGAAAGAGAGAAAAAGAGAAAGAGAGAGAGAGAGAGAGAGAGAGAGAGAGAGAGAGAGAGAGAGAGAGAGAGAGAGAGAGAGAGAGAGAGAGAGAGAGACGGAAAATGATGTACACTCAAGGGACTAAAGGTAGCAAAAAACCGTACCACCTTAAAGCAAATATCGAGTGTCCTTTCCTAATGACCCCGGACCTTTCCCTGTTCCCCCTCCTCCCCCTCCTCCCCTCCCCCACTCTGCCCCTCCCATCAATCTTCCCTTTCCCTCCTCACCCTCCTCTCTCCTCCCCCTCCTTGCCCATCCCCTATTCCCCCCCCCCTTCCTCCCTTATCTATCCCCTCCCTTCCTCCTATCCACCCCTCCCATCCCCCCATTCCTCCCCCTTCCTTTTCCTCTTCCCCCTCCCCCCTCCCTCCCTTATCCAATCCCTTCCCCTCCTCCTATTCATGCTCCTCCCCCATCCTTTCCTCTCCCATCCCCTCATTCCTCTCCCCTCCTCCCTTATCCTATCCCCTCCCCTCCTCCTCCCATTTCCCCCAATAGGAATCAGTGCACTCTAAAGCAGGTTAGGCAACAACAAGAGGCTGTACAAGTTCTGGAATGTTGTGGGACGGAAACAACTTTGAGAGAGAGAGAGAGAGAGAGAGAGAGAGAGAGAGAGAGAGAGAGAGAGAGAGGGAGGGAGGGAGGGAGGGAGGGAGGGAGGGAGGGAGAGAGAGAGAGAGAGAGAGAGAGAGAGAGGGGGAGGGAGGGAGGGAGGGAGGGAGGGAGGGAGGGAGAGAGAGAGAGAGAGAGAGAGAGAGAGAGAGAGAGAGAGAGAGAGAGAGAGAGAGAGAGAGAAAGAGAGAGAGAGAGAGAGAGAGAGAGAGAGAGAGAGAGAGAGAGAGAGAGAGAGAGAGAGAGAGAGAGAGAGAGAGAGAAAGAGAAAGAGAGAGGAGAGGAGAAAGGAGAGAGGAGAGAGAAGGAGAGGAGAGGAGAGAGAAGAGAGAAGGAGAGGAGAGGAGAGAGGAGAGAGGAGAGAGAAGAGAGAAGGAGAGGAGAGGAGAGGAGAGAGGAGAGAAGGAGAGGAGAGGAGAGGAGAGTAGAGGAGAGAGAGAGAAGACAAGACATGAATAGCAACGATAAAAATAAGAAATAACACAAAGAATAACACACACGAACGAACAAAACAACTAACACACAACAAAGAAGAAAAAGAAAAAAACACACCAAGGAAAAAAAAAACGGAAATAACGAAAAAAAAAAACGAAAAAAAACCGCAAGAAGGAACAGAAGGAAGAAGAACAACAGAATAAAAAAAAAACTATATCATTATGAGAATAAGAGTAAATGAAACGACAAAATGACAGAAAATTGTTTGTTTGTGATTATATAAGAACGGTCACCGGAATAAGACTATAGTAGTAATATGTTGGTGATATTATTAATAGTCATCAAAAGTCTCATTATGATATCATTAACAATGGTGGTGAAAATGTTAATGGTTATGGTGATAATGAAAATGACGGTGGTGGTAAATCAATGCAATAAATGGTGATGATGATGATATCAAAGATGAGGTTAATTAGGACTGAAATGTTAATGTTTGCATTTATGTTAATCTTACTTGTGTTGTGTTTATATGTTTAGGTCTATAATAATGCTGGTGATGGCAAAATGAACGATAATAACAGAAAATACAATCACACTGATAACAAGAGAAACAATAATGGAATAATAATATGAAGAAAACTAACAGTAATGATAGGAACAATAATACCGATAATAACAATATGGAAATATGGGGAAAATACTGATAACAATAATGCGTCAGTAAATAAACAAACAACTGAACACACCATCACCAATTAAAGCATAAAATAAACAAACGTAATTTGTATGAGAAATACATATGCACTTCCTCCCCCCCCCCCCCCCCCCCATTCCACGCCCCTCTTCCGCCTTTCCCTCCCTCCTTCCCTTCTTCCGCCCTCCCACTCTCCCTCCCTCCACGACCTTCCTCCCTTAGTCCCTCCCTCCACGCCCTCCTCTCCTCCCTTTCCGCCCTCTCCCCCTCACTCCCTCCCTCCACGCCTCCCTCCGCCACTCCCTCATCCGCGCCAACGAGAAGCCACACAAGAGCCGGGCGTGTGGGTGGCCAGCGGCT
Source organism: Penaeus chinensis (assembly GCF_019202785.1). Lineage (NCBI taxonomy): Eukaryota > Metazoa > Arthropoda > Malacostraca > Decapoda > Penaeidae > Penaeus > Penaeus chinensis. The sequence goes on along the minus strand of NC_061823.1, from coordinate 6,275,335 downwards.
CTCTCGTCGCCACACCGCCTCGATACCCGCTCTCTGGGAACAGCTCCTGGGCGCTGCACTGGCCGCCAACTCTCTTTTCCCAAGTTCACGTGCCTCTGGCTCCTTCTCTCGACGAGCTATTCCGGGCATAACTGGGAAATCTTTTTCTCTGTATCTACACACGTTTTATTGCGTTGTTGTTTTTCTTATCTACGTCATGGTCGGTCACTGGAAAGCACTAATGAGTCACTTCGTCGGCGCCTTCTGCGTGGAGGGCTCTGAGAGGAGCGAGTTCCCTCCTGCAGGCCGAGGGTGAGCACAGGGCGTGGGGCGAGAGGGGAGTGGAGGGGAGGGGCCAAGTACCACCAGCGAGGGGTTGAGTACCACTGAGATGCAAGCGAGGGGGATGAGGGAAAGAGGGAGGCGGGCATCCAGGCACTGCTGCTCCCCCTCCTCTTTCTCTCTCTCTCAGGCAGCACGAGTTTCTGCAAGTTTCGTTTTCCAAACTCATTTCGTCTCGGCGGGATGCAACAAGCGGCCGACATACGGACACAGACCCCCGCGCACACGCACGCACACGGACACGCACACGCTCGACTGAAGCCCCTCCACCCTCCGCCTGACCCTAAAGATGACTGAAGCCTAGTGTCACCGGCCTTGCTCCGCCGCCGCCGCCGCCGCCGCCAGCTTCCACGATGAAGGTGCTGGACCAAAAGGGCAGGGCGAGAAAGCGACGCCGAGGACAGTGCCAAGCCTCGCACCCACGCCAAGATCGACGCTCGCATTGGCTTGTTGCCTGAGGATCGGTCTTATGGGGAGAGGGACTTATCGCCATGAGACTCGCTCCGCCACGTGAACGACAACGCCTGCTCGCTTAAGACAAAATTCAAGCGCGTTTCCTTCGGGACGACCGGCCTTACTGGCTCATGTGACTCAGCACTGTAATCCCCCTCCCCCCTCCCCCTCCCCGCGGCTAGACGGTCTTGGAGCCTAAGAGAAATGCAACATGGAGCGCCCGGCAGCAAGTACTCCGCAAACTCTGGTCTTACTCCCCCTGAGCAGAAGGGCGAATGTACGGGCCTGGGAGGGAGCGAGGCGGGAGCTACTGACCTGTCCCTGGCTAGTGGTTGTGACCTTACTAGTAATGATCCTGATTACTAGGCCAATAACTGCCCCTCCCACCCCCCAGTAGCACGCCCCCCCTCTCACCTTCGCCCCCCCCCCCCCCCGGCGAGTGACACAACTTTTCGCTTATAAACAAACGGCGGTAATTCGTAGGCCTTCCACGCCGTAAGCTTCTCTGGCCACGTGCCAGCTCTGCCCTGCCTGTCTGCCCGCCCACGAGTGTCTGTGGCTGTGTCTGTGTCCATCTGCTGGCCCTTCGGCCTTTTTGTTCCGGAGGTCTGTCTCCCCGTTTCCTTCTGTCCCGATGCTCTCGCATTCGTTTTCCCTTAACTAAATACAATTCATACCACCGACAAAAATCATGCGAATAATAGAATTACAAACTACTGATAAACACAGTAACAGATAAAAAAAAACAAAAAAAAAACAAGACAGGTGACCAACTAATTAAAACAACAACAAAAAACAAAGACAGGTGACCAACTAACTAAAACAACAACAACAACAAAAAACAAGACAGGTGACCAACTAACTCAAACAACAACACCAATAACAGCAAGATCCAGGAGCCAACTAAGCATCTGAAAACCAGCGATGGAGAGATAAGCAGGAGAGCCGAGGAGGAAGGCATCGGAAAGTCAAGAAGGCGCCAAACACATGGAGAGAAACCGAAGACAAAACCTTCAATATTTCGCGACTTTGAAGAAACTTGACAGCAATTATCGGATATTCACACCAGAGGGAACACGCACGCACGAACACACAGCCACACCCTACCTTACGGGAACACAGAACACAGATACACGCAAACAGACAACAGGCGCTCATGTACATTTATAGAAATGAATATATGCAAGAATGTTATGCACACATTCTTACATACATACATACTTACATACATACTTACTCACACATATAAGAATCCATACATGCATACATATAAACGGTCATATATACATACATGAATACAATAATACTGCACTTACATAATATACTTTCATTTACACATACATGCGTACATGGAAACACTCATACATAATGTACTTGCTTAATACATGCATATATATATATATATATATATATATATATATATATATACACACATATATATACATATATATATATATATATATATATATATATATACACACACACACACACACACATATATATGTACATATATCTATATATACACATATATACACACACACACACACACACACACACACACACATATATATATATATATATATATATATATATATATATATATATATATATATATATCAATGAATATACATATACATAGCAAATGTCAAAAAGAATCAAAGAAAAAAATCCATCGAGAGAAACTAATGAATTAATTCCGAGGCGCACGCGAAGGGCAAGGCCTTGCCCCACAAGAAGAGTCACGCGGCCACCGGAAGAAGGCGGGGGGGGGGGGGGGGTAGAGGAAGTGGAGAGGAGGGAGGGAGGGAGGGAGGGAGGGAGGGAGGGAGGAAGGGGTAAAGAGGGGAAGGAAGAGAGAGAGAGAGAAGGGGAAAAGTAGAGGAAAAGAGGGAAGGGGGTAGAGGATAGAGGGAAGAAGGAAGAAAGTGAAGGGAGGGAGAGAAGAAGGGGGTGGAAAGAGGGCAAGAAAGAAAGAGGAGTAAGAAGGAAGGTGGAGAGTGGGTGGGAAGGAGAAAAGAATTGAAAAGCGAAAAATAAAGAAAATGAAAGAGCGTAGGGAGGGAAAGGGTAAAAAAGAAAAATAATTAAAAGGGGGAAAGTAGGAG
>NC_061823.1:6240660-6245660 GCF_019202785.1 Penaeus chinensis | reverse complement strand
GAGAGAGAGAGAGAGAGAGAGAGAGAGAGAGAGAGAGAGAGAGAGAGAGAGAGAGAGAGAGAGAAAGAGATAGATAGATAGGTAGATAGATAGATAGATAGGTAGATAGATAGATAGATAGATGGGTAGATAGATAGATAGATAGATAGGTAGATGGATAGATAGATAGATAGGCAGATCGATAGATAGATAGATAGATAGATAGGTAGATAGATAGAGAGAGAGAGAGTCAGGAAATTTAATTTAATTTAATTTGTCTTTTTATGCGAGACTGACATGTACATTTTTAACATAGCTACGATTCCGAAATACCATTTTGTGATTTTAGATAATCAATTTTTGATTTCTTGCTCTAACGATTTTTTTTTTCTCTTCATTTTGTTTTATTTGCACATTATCTCATATCATAGACGTCTGCATTTTCATAGATACGGAATTCATGCAAAATATAGCATGAAAGAAGCTGATTATCTTTACAGATAGGTTTATATTAACTTCTATTTATAATTATTTTCGTCCAGAACTTCCCTTGGTTTTATATAGTTTGCTGCTATACCGGAATACGACAGCAGTCTATGATGAAAACTCTGTATGTTTATCTCTGGCCGTTTATATATCTGTCTACGAATCATTCACTCTCTAATTCTTTCCTCTAATATTTTTACAGATTGGCAGCAAGTTTGAGTTAAATTCTAAAAAGTCTAATCTCCCCTCTTTACTGTAAAATGTTGAATTTTGTTTGATTATTATAACTACTATAGTAATTTTCATCATTATATATTTGGTCAGGTTGTTCATCAAATCAGTATATTTCTGGCCACGAAGTCCTTTTGATTTTACTTTCGATTTCGTGGCCATAAGTTTCATGAACAATTCTGACAAAATATATAAAGATGTGTTTGTGTGTGTGTGTGTGTGTGTGTGGTTGTGTGTGTGTGTGTGTGTGTGTGTGTGTGCGTGTGTGTGTGTGTATGTGTGTGTGTGTGTGTGTGTGTGCGTGTGTGTGGTATGTGTGTGATTGTGTGTGTGTGTGTGTGTGTGTGTGTGTGTGTGTGTGTGTATGTGTGTGTGTGTGTGTGTGTGTGTGTGTGTGTGTGTGTGTGAGTGTGTTTGTATATGTGTGGGCGCGTGTGTAGCGTATGCATACACATGTGCATATACCAAATATTGTATATACTGTAGTTACTCTATAAGAATTACAAAGTTTTCTTTGTTATCCCCATTAAGTCGTTTTCTATGGATGGACCTAGTCTTATAGGAGAAACTACAATAAAAATTAAATAAACAAAAATATATAAATACAAGTTGGTCTTACAGAACGAACATCAATAAAACAATTTACACTTCAAATAATTAGATTAAGAAATGAATCGTTTGTGAAAATATTCAGACAAGAGCAGGAATATATTTCATAAGATATTTAATTGAGATTAAGCATATCAGAAAAAGTCGCACACAGAAAATAAAAATATGAGCCTACGTGAGATTCCGCTCTTGGCATAGTAAAGGATAAGAAAAAGGAAAAGAAAACAATTGAATAAAGGCTGATAAATTAATAGAAGAAGTTAAAATACTTGATAAAAATAAATAGTCCTATTCATGATAGAGAATGTGAGAATGAGAGGGAGAGAGAGAGATAGATAGATAGATAGAGAGAGAGAGAGAGAGAGAGAGAGAGAGAGAGAGAGAGAGAGAGAGAGAGAGAGAGAGAGAGAGAGAGAGAGAGAGAGATTGAGAGAGAGAGAGAGAGAGAGAGGGAGAGAGAGAGAGAGAGAGAGAGAGAGAGAGAGAGAGAGAGAGAGAGAGAGAGAGAGAGAGAGAGAGAGAGAGAGAGAGAGAGGAGGGTGATGGGAGAGAGAGAGAGAAAGAGAGAAAGAGAGAGAGAGAGAGAGAGAGAGAGAGAGAGAGAGAGAGAGAGAGAGGAAGAAAGAAAGAGAGAGAGAGAGAGAGGGGGGGAGGGGGATGAGATAGATAGAGAGAGAGAGAGAGAGAGAGAGAGAGAGAGAGAGAGAGAGAGGAGAGAGAGAGAGAGAGAGAGAGAGAGAGAGAAAGAGAGAGAGAGAGAGAGAGGGGGGGTGGGAGACAGAGATGAGAGAGAGAGAGAGAGAGAGAGAGAGAGAGAGAGAGAGAGAGAGAGGGGGGGGGGGGGAGGGAGGGGGGATGAGAGAGAGAGAGAGAGAGAGAAAGAGAGAGAGAGAGAGAGAGGGGGAGACAGAGAGGAGAGAGAGAGAGAGAGAGAAAGAGAGAGAGAGGGGGGGGGAGGAGGGGGATGAGAGAGAGAGAGAGAGAGAGAGAAAGAGAGAGAGAGAAAGAGAGAGAGAGAGAGAGAGGGGGAGACAGAGAGGAGAGAGAGAAAGAGAGAGAGAGAGAGAGGGGGGGAGACGCAGAGGAGAGAGAGAGAGAGAGAGAGAGAGAGAGAGAGAGAGAGAGAGAGAGAGAGAGAGAGAGAGAGAGAGAGAGAGAGAGAGAGAGAGAGAAAGAGAGAAAGAGGAGGGAGGAGTGAGTAAGTGAGAGAGAAACAGAGAGGAGGGAGGAGTGAGTAAGTGAGAGAGGAACAGAGAGGAGGGAGGAGTGAGTGAGTGAGAGAGAAACAGAGAGGAGGGAGGAGTAAGTGAGAGAGAAACAGAGAGGAGGGAGGAGGGAGTGAGTAAAAGAGAAACAGAGAGGAGGGAGGAGTGAGTAGTAAGAAAGATGGAGAGAAAGGGAAGGGGTAGAAGGAGGAGGAGGAGGCCTTCTCTCTCACTTACTCACTCCTCCCTCCTCTGTTTCTCTCTCACTCACTCCCTCCTCCCTCCTCTCTACTTAGCCTACTCTCCTTTGTCCTAGCCTAGCTTTGTCTACTCCAATTTTTGCCTTATTCTTGTTCCTTTTACGCATTCTCTCCTTTTACTACTTCTCTATTCCCTTATTCTGCTGCTACATATACCCTTTTTCTCTGAAACTTCTTGGTCTTTTCTATGTTTGTACTGTTCTAGAAATCTACCCCCTCCATCTATCCTTTTATATTCACTTTATCTTTCACCTTTTCTTTCTCGGCTGTTCTCTTGTTCTAGATATTTTACTTTGTATTCCTACGACCCCATGACCCACCCTTTTCCTTTATCCTGCCCTTAAATCCTGGCCACGGAAAAGTAGGAAGATTCTGGTGGACATACGACATACGGATCGGCTGTCACTCCCCATATCTCATGCCCTTTTTGATGTTCACTCTGGCCTTTAGACTGGCATTTTATTCAAATCAGTGTACATTTTAAAGTAACTTTCCTTGTTTTATGATTAACGCCTCCTTATTAACTTTTTATTTGTCGGTTCTTTTAGATGTTATTGTTTTTGTTTACCAGAGTGCCGCTCTTATTTGTTTGTTTTTTTAATTTAATTTATTGGCCAAGCATGATTTTAGTTTTGCTATTTCTATATTATTCTCTTACCTGTTCATTTTTAGTTTATTTGCAGAGCCAACAGAAGTTTTGTTTGCCTGTTTGTTTGTTCGTACGTTGGTTTTCGATTTCTAGTCACAAATGTTTTTGGTATCTTTCCCTTTCTTGTTACTTATCGAGCACTAACTTAGTACCTTACATTGTGTTCTGTGACTTTTTTTTTTATTATTTTCATGATTCTAGAAGACTGGCTACGGGTTTTATTTACCGTATTGCTTCTGCCATAATCATTTTTTTTTTATCCTTTTATCTTTTCAGTTATTTAGTGTGTTTTATATTTTCCCCCAACCAAATTGTATTGTAAATATTATTTTTATCAAAATTCTGTATTCCTTTGTTTCCCCTCGCATATATAAGGGGGGTGGATTCCGAATAATAAACAGTGTTAAGACGAACGTGTGTTTGCGTATCCCCCTGGATCTTACAGTGCCATGGCGACGGACCCGAAGGAGAAAAGGTTGGACCTGTCCTGACTATTGCCTTAGTTGGAAAAGCTGGGCGTGTTACATAGTAATAGTTAGGAATGAGAGTATAACACCACTCATCCACAGACAGCCCTAACTTCCTTGAGGGCTTGTGAGGGATATGTATATTGCGATATTCTTTTGTTTTTCTTTGTTTTTAGAGTTAACAGGGCCCACCTATCCCGGCCCATACTCCTTTCATCCCGCTTCACGGGGCACCGCCATTTTTGATGGTGTGGTGAAAGGGCTCTGCCCACGGATACCCTTACATTATCTATTAGATAGCTTACAGAACCCCCAGTTAGATAGATGGAATAAACCCTAAAAAATCAAAAATTTTAACTTTCTTCCTCCTTCTCTCTGTCTCTCTCTTTCGCATTCTCTCTAGCTCTCTCTCTCTCTATCTATCTACCTACCTCTCTATCTCTCACTCTCTCTATCTATCTATCTATCTATCTATCTATCTCTCGCATTCTCTCTCTCTCCCTCTCTCAAAAATGTATGTACGTATGCATTACACACGCACACACGCACACACACACACGCACACACACACACACGCACACACGCACACACACACACACACACACACACACACCACACACACACACACACACACACACACACACACACACACACACACACACACACACAAGAGATACAAGTTAAACATTCAAATGTTAATTGCATCGCAAACCAAAAGCAAACAAACAAACGGCAAAAACTGGAGCTTATTAATTCCTACCAGCTATATAATAATTATTCAAGATGGCTCAATGAGTTAAACACCTGCCTACGAGGCGGGGGGACTGGGGTTCGATCCCCCAGTCCTTTTCCTTTTGCTTTCGATTTCAAGGCCATAAATATATACATTTTTTCAGTAATATCGACAAAGATGTTCATATGATAGATGAAATAGAAATAGAAGATTATGAAGAGCAGACACGGACAAATGACAAGATATTCGGGAAGAGCGATTTTGTATGTGTTTGCAGTGTGTTTAACGCATGCATCCAAAATGCTCTCTCTTTCTATCTCTCTCTTTATCTCTATCTATCTGTCTATCTATCTTCCTATCTATCTCTCTATCAGTCTATTT
>NC_061823.1:6233160-6238160 GCF_019202785.1 Penaeus chinensis | reverse complement strand
AGCAGACTTTATTTTGTATCAATTTTGCATCTCTATGAAAAAATATCTATCACATGTAATAATGAGCATAGCCATTTTTGTGACGATATGCAATACGCTGAAAATCCAGAGGGAGAGATAGACAAACAGACTAACCTCGGTTCTATATATTTTGCTGCCGTACTGGAATACTGTAACGTGATATTTGACTAGGAAGGAAAGTCTCTCTTTCTCTCTCTCTCTCTCTCTCTTTCTGTCTCTTTCCATGTATATATATATATATATATATATATATATGTATGTGTATATATATATATGTATATGTATATATATATGGCGCTGAGGCTAAGAGCTTAGATCTCATTCGTGTTATAAGCGTTTTTCCTGAATGGCTTCTCATCCATCAGAATTTACATGGATATTACATTTTGTTTCATTCTTCACTAATAGGATAATTTTCGTCTTTTAATTGTTTTCAGAGTCGCCAATAAAATTATTATACTACTGGCCATGAAATCAAAATGCTGTCCGGAATTTATAAGCTCCAATTTTTTGCATATTTTTTGTTTATTTGTTTGATACTGATTTGTGATATAGATACCATTAGAGTATTTTAGTTTCTGTTTGTGTGTGTGTGGGTGTGTGTGTGTTTGTCTGATTAAGATACATAATTAATGAATGGCAAAACTCTCTGTCTCATTATTTCTCCCCCTCCCTCTCTCTCTAACTTATCCCCCTCCCTCTATCTCCATCTAGTTATCTGTCTATATATCTACCCACCTCTTTTTATATCTACACCCTCTATATCTAGAGAGAGAGAGAGAGAGAGAGAGAGAGAGAGAGAAAGAGTAACAAACTAAACATTCAAATAGTATTTACATTGCAAACCAAAAGCAAACAAACAGGCGGCAAAAACTGGAGCTTATTAATTCCTACCAGCGTATTCATAAATATTCAAGATGGCTCAATGAGTTAAACACCTGCCTTCGAGGCGGGGGGACTGGGGTTCGATCCCCCAGTCCTTTTCCTTTTGCTTTCGATTTCATGGCCTTAGATGTATTCCTTATATCAACAATACTGACACATTTGTTAATATGATAATCAAACATAATTTAAAAGAGTATGAAGTACAGATCCGGACAAACGAGAAGCCATTCGGGAAGAGCGCTTATGTCGCGATCCGAGATTTAAAATTATCGCCTCAATGTCATTGGCTTCATAGGATTTAGTATCTGCTGCCACTTTGTAAAGGATTAGATGAAGAATATCTAGTGGTCAAGGAGAGAGAATGGGAGAGAGACTGATTGGTAGATAGATACACAGAATTTGACAAATAGATTAAAATAATAGATAGAACTAGAGAGAGAGGGGGGAGAAAGAGGAAGAGAGAGATAGAGAAACAGGAAAAGATATATATATATATATATATATATATATATATATATATATATATAACGAGGTCTAGCCGAATCTCTTGTCTTGACGCCATCTGAAATCATGTCTCATATATTCAGATCGGTGCTTCCGTCAGAGGGAATGATACGTAAAGAGGGAAAACAAGCAAAAAGAACAAGAAGCAAGAAATAAAGAGCAGAGAAGAAAAGGCTGAAAGAATAAGACCCTCATAGAAGAGCGGATCCGAAGAAAAATAATGAATCAATTTTATGAATAATGCCGACAAAGATGTTCATAGGATAATTAAAACAAAATCAAAAGGCTATGAACTGCAGATCTATGACAAACGACAAACCAACCGGGAAGAGCGTTTGGTTTGCGATGTATCTATTGTTTGAATTTAGGTTTTTAGTTTGTTTTGTTTGTATCTATTTTGCATATGTTTTCGTACTTAACGCGTGATTTCAAGACACTATATGTCACTCTCTCTCTCTTTTATTGTTTGCTTATCTTATTACGCGATATAAGGCCATCTAAATATGTATGTACGGTTACGATACAAATTAAATATATTCTAATCACGATTATACTGAAAAACAAAATCAGGGTCATTAATACCGAATGGCAATTTGATCGATATCCCAGACGGCCTAAGGCATTTAAACACCTGCCAAACGAAACACTAGTGATACACCGCAAAACCAAATTCAAACAAACAAAGCACAAACCACTGCGAATCTGCAGCATCTTCAAAGCAATCCAAAACTGTATCCTGTACCGATATCCTATGCGTAGCCTGGTCAGTGTAACCTGCTGGCTGCGAGAGAGAGTCCATATTAGCTTTTCATAGCTTGTTTTCGATATCTGATGTCCTGGCCATACTTTCGTAATGCTAGATGGTACGGTAATGAGATAATTTGAGAAGCGAAATCGTATTCATTAGTATGGGAGATTTTTATATCGCGAAATCAACTGTTATAAAATCCTCAGATAGATAAGCGTAAACAATTAAATAAATATGAAAAACATTTTTTTTACTCTTCCCTTACCCCTTCTCTCTGTCTTTCTGTCTCTCTGTCTCTCTGTTTTCTCTCTGGCATTTTCTTCACTACTTCACTCTATATTTTTCATAGAAACAAAATTGAGGCTAACATATCAAAGTTTCTCTCTCTCTCCCTCTGTCTCTTTCTCTCCCTTCCTCTCTCTCTCTCTCTCTCTCTCTCTTTCTTTCTCTCACTCTCTCTCTCTCTCTCACTCTCTCTCTCTCTCTCTCACTCTCTCTCTCTCTCTCTCACTCTCTCTCTCTCTCTCTCTCTCTCTCTCTCTCTTTCTCTCTCTCTCTCTCTTTCTCTTTCTCCTCTCTCTCTCTCTCTCTCTCTCTTTCTCTCTCTCTTACTCTCTCTCTCTCTCTCTCTCTCTCTCACACACACACACACACACACACATACACACACACGCACACACATACACACACACACACACACACACACACACACACACACACACACACACACACACACACACTCATACATGTATATGTATATATATGTATCTGCCAAACAGTCACTCTTTCACTCTTTCTTCATTTCATATTTGATATACTGGTGGTAAGTTTGACTGAGTTAATCTTAGGCTTCCATGATACGCTCAGGCTAAGCTTTTAAATCTCAGCTCACATCATAAGAGCGTTTCCCGAATGGCTTCTCATTTGTCAGGATGTACACAGCATGAATTTTAAATTGTTGAATAATTTAAGCAATTTTCATCACACATACACATTCACACACACTCAAACTCACACACTGTGTGTATGAGTGCCACTTTAAAACCAGTAGATTTCCTCGTGTAAATAGCGTGAGGAACAACACTTTCGATAAATTTTAACAGGAAGTTTTCGGTTCAGGAATTTACAAATCATGTTTTCAGGGAGTGTTTTAATGGCGTCTTCGTCGGATAAATAACATGTAATTGGTGACCGGGAATAATAAGTAAAATCAACGCAGAAAAGAGGAAACTGAGATTTTTTAAACTGTTTAATCTCACGGCTTAAGCGAGGATGCCTTCCAGGTTCAAATATTGAAAAGCTAGTTTTTCTTAAATGCAACAACGCATTGTGTGAATGAATTCTTTCGTTGAATCAATTGTAAGTATTGTTGGTTTTTAAACGTTCAAGGAAAATAAACACTAAATCTGTTAATATCCCTTTTGATTCTGTTTGAATGATAAACGTATCACACTTTGCTAACCTGGCCGTATTGCATAATGCACGAGTAAAGGAAGATAAAGATGGATTTTGATTCATTGTGTTCATCAGTTCTGCATACACACACACACACACACGCGCGCATATACTGTATAGATTGATGTATATGTATATATCATTTTATACACACACACACACACACACACACACACACACACACACACACACACACACACACACACACACACATAAATACATATATACATATATACATATATATATATGTATATATATATATATATATATGTAATTAGGTAGGTGGCTATGATATATCTGTCTTTAATCGAAGTGAAATATTGCCAATAGATAACTACATATGAGAGGCCTGTTAGCTCAGTTGGTTAGAGCGCCGTGCTAATAACGCGGATGTCGAGGGTTCGATCCCCTTACGGGCCACATAACTCTGTCTAAATTTTGCTGACCTCCAAACCAGCTGTTTAAATGAATAGGAAATTACCCTCTTGGAAAAAAAATATCGCTACGTGAAGAAAAAGAAATATGACATTTCTTAAGTCTCAGAAAAGACGGGAAAAAATAAAACGGCGAATGGTTAACGGTTTAAAAATTCAGAAAACTTCTTAGTGGAAAATCTATCATGATCTTACGTAAGGGAGTCGAAACGCTTGATAAACGCATTCTGTAAGCAATAAACAAATGGAAGTGCAATAACTTTCAGACATTCACGTAATGCCAAGATCATTTTTAGCCTTTGACTTGCCCAAAGTGCCCTGCATCTCTTCAAAGACCGAATTGTTGTTTTTCATAAGGTTTGAGGCTCCGAATTTCTACTCACCACTGGGTTGTTTCTTCCTCTCGCAGGATGAGTGAGGTTCCATTTCTTGTGATGTGCGCTTTAGATTCACTGGAAATTTTTGAATTGAAGAAAATGTTATAACTCTAATTCCAGACATGTGTGAGTGACGGAGTGTGTGTGTTTTTCTATCTATCAATATATCTATAGCTTTATCTATTTCTGTATCTCGATATATCTGTCTTGTGTATGTATGTGTGCATTAATGTTTTGAATAGATAGTTATACTGATAGATTGACACAAATTAATAAATAAATTGTATATCTATGTATATATATGTATGATTATACATACTAGTATATTTGTCTTCTGTTTCAGTGTATGTCTGCGTGTATTTCCGTTACTAGTGGATGCCATTAAGATTTACGAGACCTCGTCTTCACCCATCTTTGTCACCGAGTCTGCTTTTTAATTGCTATTTTCTGCTATTTGGTATATGAATATTATAAGCTTTCGCTGCATTTACAAGAGCTGTTCTGATCAGTGGCGTTTTGTGGTAAACGTAGAATTAGAAATCACTCTATAATAAATTTGCCTGATATTTTTTTTTA
>NC_061823.1:6215660-6218160 GCF_019202785.1 Penaeus chinensis | reverse complement strand
CATTATTATTATTATTATTATTATCATTATTATTATTATTATTATTATTATTATTATTGTTATTTTTATTATCATTATTATCATCATTATCATTATTATCATTATTATTGTTATTATTATTATTATTATTATCATTATTATCACCATTATGAATATTATAATCATAATGATAATAATGATAATAAGGATACCAATGATAATAATGATAATGATAACAGTTATAATAATGATGATAATAATAATAATAATGATAATGTTAATAGTGGTAATAGTAGTAATAATGATAATAATAATGATAGTAATAATGATAGCAATAGTAGTAATGATAATAATAACAATAATAATGATGATAATATAAATAATAATGATAATAAACACTCATATACACCCTTCTCGTCCGGCGAACAATGACATACTTTGCTGTTTGTACTTTCAGCCGCATAACTGAGGAAAGTAGACGCCCGCGGAAATGAAACGGCAGACGCTCCAGAAGTCGATCGTGACAACCGTATGCTTTGTTGGACTCGAGAGGATGACGTCAGCATAAATTCCTTTGAGAGAAATGGGTGTCCGTATTTATGGCTCCTTATTTCTCGAGTAGAACATTCATTTAATGACGATGGCGGTTAATTTGAAGAGTATCTGTCAAAGGCGAATTATTTGTTTTAGGGACAAATTATGTTAAAGATTTTCCTTAATCTGTCTGTTGAACAAAGAAAAGTTTTTAACGCTTGAAAGAGGAAAGTAACGTTTTTCACATCATTATTTAGTATAATAATTCTTTACCTTCATATCAAAGTTTCCATCATGTGCATCCTTAACATAAAATCCATTATTCTATAACTACATATCGAATGCAGATACCAAAAACTCGGTGTTTACATTTCAACAATCTGCATACTAATGAAGAGAAAGGAAACTGTGTCAGCGTTGATTCAGGACTCGAGACTTCATAAACAGAATTCCAGCCTGAGATTACGACATCAAATAAAACACAAGACAGGCACATTGCTTCTCAGGGATGAAGAAACACATTGCCAAGATTAAAGGCTAAGCGAGTGAGGCATTACCTCTACGTTGGGATAGAGAGATAGATAGATATATATATATATATAGATAGATAGAGAGAGATAGAGAGAGAGAGAGAGAGAAAGAGAGAGAGAGAGAGCGAGAGAGAGAGAGAGAGAGAGAGAGAGAGAGAGAGAGAGAGAGAGAGAGAGAGAGAGAGAGAGAGATTCAAACTTTATATTCCAAAGACATAAAGTACGTAAGGAAGCAAGAGGGAGGGGCTGTGGGGGAGGAACAACGTACACTCCTACACTGATTATACGCTAAGAGTAGACAGCGAAGCAGATAAACAAAAATAAAGGCAAACGCAACTAAAAATGAACATTTTCTCTTCATTTATCAATTTATATTTTCTTCCGTAATCATAGTCATAACATTTGTTGACTTTCGGCCAAATAGAAAGCAGTTGCTCAGTTTTAACTCTAATATATTATAAGATATGACAAACGAGCAACCTGTCTGTATATAAAAGCTTGCCACGCAGAGATTTGCGGATAAAATGTGAGGCTGTATAGATGACACATATATTCCGGTCCCATAAAGAACAGAACACTTATATGCAAATAGTTCCCGAGAAGAAGAAAGAGAGAGAGAAAAAAAAAAGAGAAAGAACAAAAAAAAAAAAAAAAAAAAAAAAAACGTTTTATTCGCATATGTGAAAATCGCGAACATACGTGCGTTGCCCTCATTACCTGGGTGACTTTGGTGCAATTACGAATAATAAGAGCTGTTTAACTTTCGGAAAATCACGAGAGAACCGTGCAAAAAAAAAAATAATAATAAAAAAGAAAAAAAAAGAAAATTGGTGAAAACTAAAATCACCAACAGACGCTTTCATAAACGAAAAAGATGTGCTTTGATATATTATTCAGAAACATGAAATTGAAGTTCAGAGGACTTCTTTGACAGTGATACCTACCACTGTATCCAAATATTCGGTCTAGATTTTCTGGAGTGACTGAACCATTCATTGTGATAAGGGAGAGGGAGGGAGGGAGGGAGGGAGGGAGGGAGGGAGAGAGAGAGAGAGAGAGAGAGTGAGAGAGAGAGAGAGAGAGAGAGAGAGAGAGAGAGAGAGAGAGAGAGAAAGAGAGAGAGAGAGAAAGAGAGAGAGAGAGAAAGAGAGAGAGAGAGAAAGAGAGAGAGAGAGAGAAAAAGAGAGAGAGAGAGAAAGAGAGAGAGAGAGAGAGAGAGAGAGAGAGAGGAGGGGGAAAGAGAGAGGAAGAGGGGGGAGGGGACTGAGAAAGAATGCGAGAGAAGGAGTGAGAAAAAGAGAGAGAGGGGGGGGGGGGGGCAGACACAGTGACAGAGATAAAGAAAGATAAATAAAGAGAGGGAGCAAACAGACAGACAAACATAGACAGAGAAACTGACAAACAGATTTAGAAAAAAAACATTCATTTTGCGACCTGTCACTCTCCCACTACCTTGT
>NC_061823.1:6205660-6208160 GCF_019202785.1 Penaeus chinensis | reverse complement strand
TCCTCCCTCTCTCTTTCCCTCTCTTTCTCCCTCCTCCCTCTCTCTCTCTCTTTCTCCCTCCTCCCTCTCTCTCTCTCGTTCTCCCTCCTTCCTCCCTCTCTTTCCGCGTATCATCGTGAACTGAATCATTGCATAAAAAAAAAGGTGTGATGTAAATCCGGGAATCGAGCGTTGTGAATCACCCATTACGTAAGGAAGTGCAACTTGATAGGCTTCATTGGACCACCCTGTCTTTTCCCTCAACCCCCCCCCCCCCCAACCTCCTCCCTCTGGTCTCATTCCCTCTGCCTTCCCTTGTTCCTTCTCACTCCTTTTCTTTCTTCCTCTCCTTCCTTTTTCCCCTCTTCTTCTTATTGCTGTTTTTTTTTTTTTTTTTTTTTTTCGTATTTCTTCGTCCCATTTATTTCTCTCTTTCCCTTTGCTTTTCGATCTTGTAGTTCCTTTTTCCTTAGCCCCTATATAACGCCTTCCATCCTTAAGCGTATAGTAATTAGAACTTATACTATTAGTATTATCATTACTTTTAGTCCTATTAGTGCTATTGTTGTTATTATTACTGTTACTAAAATTGCATTACTATTACTGTTATTAGCACTATTGCAATTACTATTACTACTACTATTACTACTACTCTTGCTGTTACTATTACTACTATTATATTATTATCACCATTAATATTACTGTTTCTTTTATGATTACTGTTACTACTGCTACTGCTATTGGTATTGCTATCACTGTTAATTTCCTTATTGCTATCAATATTGATATTACTATTACTATTAATAATATTGATATTAATATTACTATCACTGTTATCAATATAATTATCTTTACTTCTACAATTACTATTACTAATGCTATTACTGTTACTATAACTATTACTCTTACTGTTACTATTACTATTAATATATTACTACCACTGCTACTACTATTACTATTACCATTACTATTACCATATCGTACCCACCGAAATCCACCTGACTTCCACTTCCTCTTCCACATCCTGTGCCTCCCTGCTGAACACTCCACCTCCACGTGAGATAACGATAACGATAGAGCGAGATAAAGTCGATATCCACAGAACGCAGAATTACATATCACATATAACTACATTTCCCAGGTCGATCGATAGCACAACCTGTGTTTATACGATACAGGAGGGAGGAGGGGGGTAGGGGTGGGGTAGGTGAGAGGGGGGGTAGGGAGAGGGAAGGGGAGTGAGGGGGAAGGATGGGGGTAGAAGAGAGAGGGGGGGATGAGGGTAGAGGAGAGGGAGGGGAAGGGGGGAAGGGAGGGATAGAGGGAGGGGGGATAAAAGGGTAGAGGAGAGGGAGGGGAAGGGGAGAAGGCGGGGGGGGGGGGGGGAGGGAGGAGGGGAGAAGTCTTTGATATTCGTGCCATGACCTCGTATCAGGTGCTTCGGTTAACCTTTAGCGAGTTCAAGGTCGGTGCTCTTAAAGGCTGGATGAGCGGGGGGGGGGGGTAAGGGAGAGGGGGGAGGTGAATAAAAAAATAAAAAAAATATAAATTGTGTTTGATTAAGGAAAAAAAAAAGAAAAGTGAGAATATTGCACAGGCAAAAATATTCAGACTGATAAGATACTTAATATGCAAGGTGAATCATCTATCGATAGCTTAAGCAAACAGTCGTAAATGGAAATCCTTTTATATAAAGACTGAATATTAATGTATTTAATTTCGAAGCAGTCTTTTTTTTTTTTTCTTATAAACGAGTAAAACAATTATAAATAAATGTGTGAATTAGTGTTTCCTCTTCTCGTTAATATTCTGACACAGGAAATACAGTGATCTTTTTCCTATTTCATCTAAGCTACTATTAAAAATACTATAATATGAGATATAAGTTTGATACGAAATCCTCTTTGTGTAAAGATAAGCTTTTTTTTCAGATTAAAATCGGAGACAAATAAACAAACGAAAAAAAAAAAAAAAAAAAAAAAGGTGTCGTGCGTATTAGGTAATCTGGAAGTAGTAAAATTTTCGCTGATCTCTAGTCGTCGGTATAACATTACTAAATATTTTTATTTTTTTCTGTAACACGATAGGTATGAATTCCGCCTTGACCCCCATAGTCCCATCCCCCCCCTCCCCTACCTCCTATCTAGTCTTCCAGTACCTCCTCCCCCCCCCCCCCCCTTCCCTCGGACCGGTCCTGACTTGGCGCCGAACAGTCGACCTTGGCGCTCGGCCCCTTTTCTCTCGCCCTCTCCCTCTCCTTCGCCCTCTCCCTCTCCCTCGTCCTCCCCCTCTCCCTCTCTGTCGCCCTCTCTCTCTCCCTCGCCCTCTCCCTCTCCCTCTCTGTCGCCTTCTCCCTCTCCTTCGCCCTCACTCTCTCCCCCGTCCTCTCTCTCTCCCTCTCCTTCGCCCTCTCTCTCTCCCTCTCCCTCTCCCTCTCCCTCTCCCTCTCCTTCGCCCTCTCTCTCTCCCTCTCCCTCTCCCTCTCCCTCTCCCTCTCCTTCGCCCTCTCTCTCTCCCTCTC
>NC_061823.1:6195660-6198160 GCF_019202785.1 Penaeus chinensis | reverse complement strand
ATTATCTACTATCATTCTACATTTTTCTTATTTAAACTATCTCATATTATCTGCTATCTTTTCTGAAAATTTTCGTCTATCTAAGTGTCTATTTTCCCCATCTAATAATCTATCTGTCAATTTACCCATCTATCTATCTGTATATTCATTTATCTCTCTATCTATCTATCTATCTGGCTATCAGTTTTCCTGTCAATCTAGCTATCTATCTGTCCGTCCATCCATTTATCTATCCATTTATCCATCTATTTGTTTTTTCTATTTGTCCCTTCAACCACCCACCTATGCATTTTATGTATCTATCTATTTTACATCCCATTTTAAACACTATCTATTTTACATCCCGTTTCTGCACAAAATTTATAAAAACCCGCATTTTCAAAGAGCCATCACTTCAAATCTTGTCCCATACGCCACACACCATCTTCACCATCACCACCATCGTCGCAGTCACCATCATTATCCCCAATTTCATTATCATCACTACGAAAATTATGCATTCAGCATCATTATCACAAACGTCACCATCAATGCCATCATCACAATCACCACCATCATAATCATCACCATCAGCACCCACCATCACCCCCAGTCCTATAAATTCACATCACTTAAACATCACTTTCACTATCACCATCATCACTATCACCATGCAAGCTGCTGACGTCACCATAGCGTGTCGAACGTGAGTCACCATAATTATTCATGGTTTCTTTTCCCTTTTCCCATTTATCAAATTTTTGCCAAATACGAAAGAAAGCGGAAGGGATCGAATAAAAGATAAAGATTAAAGAAGAAATAAATAAACAAAAAAATACGGGAATAGAAGGAGAATTGAAGGAATCGAAAATGATTGAAAATATACCGTTCTTTTCCGTATTTTTTAGATGATTTAAATAAAAAATAAAAAATTCTTAATCTTCTTTATCGTTTTGAAATGAAACCAAAGGAATATTAAACTTCCGTGATGATTTTAACTCTTTTTCTTTAATATAACGAAGGAAGAAAAATCGACAGCATTGGATTACACAGTTTTAAATAGCGTTCTGAAATATTGCAAGGAATAACCTGATTTCTACTCCGCATTCGAACTTAATGACCTTATACAATGCCTTTTCAGGGGAAGGGGAAAAGGGGGAAAAAAAATAACTGTAAGCTCTCTCTACTCCCTTCTCTTATTCTCTTTCTCTCGTTCTTTCTCTTTTTCTGACATTCTCTGTCTCTGTGTTTGTCTCTGTCATTGTTAGTTTTTCTGTTTGTCTGTCTGTCTGTCGCTGTCGTCTGCCTTTCTATCTGCCCTTATCTGGTCTGTCTGTCTGCTTTCTAATCTTATGTCTCCTCTTCTCTTTCTCTCCCCTCTCTCTCTCCTCAAACCGCTCTCCTCTTCCTTTTTTACAATCGTCAACTCAACACGTCTCTCTGCTCTCCTTTCTCTCGCTTCTTCTCTCTCCTCTCACTCTCTCTCTCCCTTTCATATACACACGAACACGCACACACACAAATACGCCTACATTTTTTTTCTTCTATTTTTGCATATGAATATAACAATACTCTTGCATGACTTTTGCTATTGTAATCGAGCCAACCGAACCCGAAAAAAAAATAAAATGTTGAGCGCTCTATGCATATATGTATATAAATAAATGTTTAATATTCAAGGACCTTTCACATATTTGCTATTAGAGGTTATATTGCCGTCAGTTAGGTCCATATAGGGTTTAACAAATGGAAGCGGTAGAGAAAATCTCTTGATTAGTTTAATAATTATAGGTTTCGCGGGAAAATTCGACGAGAGGTTGTGGATGATAACAACATAAGCGTATATAAAGAACTGGAAAAATAGGATTAAATAAGATATGAAAAAATGGGTGAGTGATGTTTATCCAAAATACATCAAACGCAAAATTCAGATAAAGGGGTGAGATTCAGGAAAAAAAAAAATAGGCCTACATTTTTTTTAAAGATTAAGGGAGACTAAATATAAACAGCTGTGAAGAAAGTGAAAGTGAAGAATTACATTATGTTGATGAAAAAAAAAAAACTTTCTAAATATATTAAGGCTTAAAAGGTGGTCTATTTTCATCCTTTTAAGAGTAAAATTAGAAAGAAAAAAACTGTGCTGCTGTTTATAGCAAATTATCTGGTTCGTTCAAAAGCAAAAGATATAGGATTCGAAAAAAGGAAAACAAAATGTATAGTATGATTTTGAATCAACCTAATTTAAAAAAAACATTGCAACCAAAAAAAAAGTATGAAAAAAAAAACATTTGGCTAAACAGACAGACAGACAAAGAAAGCTCTTTATCGGCGGTTAAAGAGCTTGAAATAATACAGGAAAGCTGAAGCTTTATTTAATTTTAAACAAGAGAGAAGGGGGAAACGAGCAAGGTGGGGGGGGGGGGGGGGCTTTTTTTTTGCCGGGGGGGTCGATGAATGCTAATACAAAAGCCACATCAGGATCATTTCGTACAAAAAAGCAACACATAAACCCCCCACCCGA
>NC_061823.1:6178160-6185660 GCF_019202785.1 Penaeus chinensis | reverse complement strand
AAGGTTTAACCCTAAAAACCCCAAGGGAACCATAGGGGCCCCCCCCCCCTTTCCTTCCTATTTGGGTTTTTTGCCTGGTTTTTTCCCTAAGATTTTAAATTTCCCCCTCCCCCTAGGGGAAGGGCCCCCCTCAAAAAAACCCCAGCCTAAAAAAAACCCCCCTGAAAAGAACTTACGACCCAAAACCAACAAAAAAGTTTATATTCAACCCCCCCCCCAAAATTTACCCCCCCCCCCCCACATCGTTTATCACCGCCCCCCCTTGGAACAAACAGAACCGGAACCCAGGGTAAAAACCCTTCCGACTAAAAAACCCCCCTCCCAACCCGGTGCCCGGAGTGACCGAGCAAAGTTCCTTTATACACCCCACTACAACTACCAACTCGTTTGTATTTTAAATACAAAATTATTGATTTCAAAAGTTTGCCTTATTCAGCGAAACTTTGACTGTGTTTTTGGTGGTACGATCTTATGTGTGCTCTTTTTTTTTGGGGTTTTGAAACATGTGGTAACTGTGCTGACATTAATGTTTAGTGTCTTTGTTTCTGTGTGTATGTCTATGCGTGCATGATTTTATGTGTGGTCTTTGTTTGCGTGTGCACGTGTGTACGATTTTATATATGGTCTTTCTTTGCATTTGCACATGTGTATGTGTGTATAATTTTATTTGCGGTCTTTGTTTGCATGTGCACATGTGCGTACGACTTAATGTGCGGCCTTTACTTGCGTGTGTACGTATGTACGTGAGTGATGATACCAGTGGTTCTGACGTGCTCGCCAAACAGATCCATTACATAACCGGTTTGTGTACGCAGAGCCGTACATGAGTAAATTGTACTTGTGGGTGTCAGGCAAATGAACGCACGTGCTACTGGGTACATGCAGGCAGATGTACTTGTTTCGTGAGAGCTGAGTGAGGCTTCCTCTCCCTAATCAACGGAGACGGCGTGAAGGGGGAGGGGGGGATGAGGGTCATGAGGGAAGGAGTGGGAGACGTGAGGAGAGGGAGGGCAGACAGACGAGGCAAGAAAGGCGCGGGGGAGAGTAGGCAGGGGAGCTGGCGAGGAGAGTGGGGTTGAGGGTAGGCCATGGAGCTAGCAAGGGGGTGAGAGTAAAGAGAGGATTTAGCAAGAGTGGGTGGGGTATGGTAAACAGAGGGGAGGGCAAGAAGGGTGGAGTCGAGGGAAGCCAAGAGAGGTGAAGGCAGACTACAGGAAAGGTAAGGGTGAGTAAGCAAGGGGATTGACAAGACGGTTGAGAGTGAGGGTACGCCGTGGAGTTAACAAGGGTGTTCTCAAGAGGAATGAGGATGGGGATAGAAAGAGGGGATGGCAAGAAGGATGGAGGTGAGGATAGGCAAGAGAACAACAAGAAGGTAGGAGGAGAGGACAACCAAGAAGGGTGGGGCTGAGGATAGGCAAGAGGACTTAACAAGAAGGGAGGAGGAGGAGAAGGAGAAGGGTGAGGATAGGGAAAAGGGAGTGGCGAGGGAGGTGGGGATAAGGGAGGCTAAGGTTAGATAAGGGTGTTGACAAGAGGGGTGGGAGGAGGAGGAGGGGAGGGTTGAGTCATTACCGGAGATTGCGACGAAATGACAAACTTCAGCCGTTTCAAAGCGAATGCGGCGGAAACAGAAAGGAAAAAAAAAGTTACAGAAACGCGGACGACAATTTTTAGTAAATATGAGTCACGCATATTTTCAGAGGAAGAAAACTATGGAAGAGACAAGACCATCTTATCGTCACAAAACACACCAGTACACCCAAGAAAAAAAATTGATATATCTAAAACTGAAAAGTAGAATTAAAAAAAAAAAAGGAAAACAAAGCTGAATAAAAAAGAAAAGGACACTTCAAAAAGTGAGTATCTTTTTTTTTTTTTTTTTTTTTTTTTTATAAGGAAAATAAAGATGGATTTTGCATAGCGAGATTTAGCCTAGTCAGCTCACCATCACCGCGGCGCTGACATGTGACGGAGTGGTGCCATCTCCCCCTCCCCCCTCCCCCCCTTCACCTAAGCCAACCCCCGTACCTGTCACCTGCTCGCACACGCACGTCACGTTCTGTCCACTCTCATTGTTCGGGATTGCACACTCATACTCACTTACACTCGTATTCATAGTCAAATTCACTCACACTTATACTCATACTCACATTCACTCACACTCGTACTCATGCTCTCATTCACTCACACTTATACTCATTCTCACATTCACTCACACTCGTACTCATGCTCACATTCACCCACACTCGTACTCATGCTCGCATTCACTCACTCATACGCATGCTCACATTCACTCACACTCGTACTCATGCTCTCATTCACTCACACTTATACTCATGCTCACATTTACTCACACTCACACTCATGCTCATATTAACTCACACTCATACACCTGCTAACATTCACTTACACTCATACTCATGTTCACATTCACTCACACACTCATGGTCACATTCGCTCACTGAGTCACATGCTCACATTCACTCACACTCATGCTCACATTCACTCACACTCATACTCATAGTCACATTCACTCACACACTCATGGTCACATTCGCTCACTCATACTCATCCTCAATTTCACTCACACTCATACCCATGCTCACATTCACTCATACTCATGCTTACATTCACTTACACTCATACTCATGTTCACATTCACTTACACTCATACTCATACTCACATTCACTCACACTCGTACTCATGCTCACATTCACTCACTCATACTCCTGCTCGCATTCACTCACACTCATGCTCACATTCATTCACAATCATACTCATGCTCGCATTCACTCACACTCGTACTCAGGCTCACATGCACTCACACTCATACTCATGCTCACATTCACATTCATACTCAGGCTTATATTCACTCACACTCGTACTCATGCTCACATTCACTCATACTCATACCCAAGATCACATTCTCTCACACTCATAATCATACTTATGCTAATACTCAATCACACTCATATTCATGTTCTTGCTCACACTCCACTCATGATGATGCTAATACTCACCCACACTCATACTCATGCTCATATTCACTCACGCACATAATCATGCTCATTCACTCATAATCATGTTCATGTTCTTACTCACTCACACTTATAACCATGTTCACACTCATCTACACTCATACTCATGCTCACAATCATCTACTTATTCTCATTCATTCATTCTCACTCACACTCATAATCATGCTCTTGCTAAGTCACTCACACTCATACTCATTTTCACTCATACACTCATTCACACTTATAAACACTTTCACCCTTAAACCAATACTTTAACTCACACCTATACTCATACAAACTCACATTCATACTCATATCTCACTCGCACTCACACACTCACACTCATTCCCCCTTGAAGTTAATTTTCTGTCCTCATTTATATATATTATTATTATTATTATTATTATCATTATTATTATTATTATTATCCCTCCCTCTCTGCATCTCCATTCTCTTTCTCTCGGCCACTGTCCCTGTCGGTCTGTCTGCCTGTCTGTTTATCTGTCTGTCTGTCTGTGTGTCATAGGGACGCATAGAAACCATGTGCAAATATGTTTATTCAAATAAGTTTCCTTGTAATTTATCTATCTCATATGGACCAACCTATCAATTTATTTACTCATACGTTTATCAGGTTATCTACCTTCCATATCTGTATAACAATTTATCTCTATCTTGTAAATATATTCCTGTCTATCTATCTCCTATTTCTCGGTTTATCTACCTTTTTTATATCTATACCTACCTACCTAAGGGGTTAAATCTTCCCTGTTCTACCTCATGAAAGATATAATCCGTTAAAATGATATACATATAAAATAACGTTACGCGGGGAAAATAACCGTCACAGACGCGCATTTACCAGAAAAAAAATCAGAGGGAGCGGTGAAGGGAGAGCTGGGAGCCGAGACTGAAGACTTCACGAGAGTTCACGGTTATTAACAGACGCAGATTTCCGTTCAGTAAGGGCGAAAATCGCGTATCTTTTTCACCCCGTCCCTCTCTACCCCCCCCCCCCTCCCCCTTTCACTAGCACATGCCCTCTGTCGGCACGAAATAAAGTAGATTTCCTCCCTTGTAGATTTTTGTCAAACTTTTTTTTTTTCTTCAATTTATTATGCTTTTTTATGATGTTTCATCCGGTCGTCGCATTTTAATAAAATCTGTCAGTCTAAGTTACCTTTTCTCTCTCTCTATCGTGTTTTTATTTTCCTTCTATACGTATCTTTTCCTCTTATCTCAATATTCGTCCTTCCCGCTCATCCTTCCCTGTCTGTGTGTACGTAATTGTTTCTATCTTTGTTTCTGTTCGTCAGTTTATCTGTTTATTTATGTTTGCCTATCCACCTAACCATTTTTTTACTCTGTATCTCCGCTGTTCTGGTCTCTCTGTCTATCTCTCGGTATGTCTGCCTGTCTGTCTTTCTGCTTGCATGTCTGCCTGTTTGTCTGTCTTTCTGTCTGTTTGTCTCTCTCTCTCTCTCTCAAATTTCCAACTATCTATCGTCATACTAAATGAAACCAAAATGACTAATTGAGTATAAACTCCTCTGATTATACTCCATCAAGTTTAAGGGTATGACTAATTTAGTCTTTATCTCTTATCAGTGCTAATGCAACGCCCAAAACTAACTGTAACATCTCGATTCAATATACATAACAAATCATGAGCTTCCAAATGGAGTCCATGAGAGGATTAAGATTTAAAGGGATTGGATTCCTCTTATACAGTCGCTGATACTCTTTCTGCCCGAACCGTTTTCTCCCGTCCCCAGGCTCTGTCGCTACCTCTAATCCTTTATCGTAACACATCGGATAGTTCCATTGATTAAAAGTGAATAAACCAGTAGATATGTTAAGCGAAGTCTACAACATGAAATTTTAACAACATTAATGAATTTAACCTAAAAATAACACTGGCACTCAACCCCGCTTAAACGCACAACACTAACAAAGGATCATTTTTATTTTCAGAGGCTGCAGTTAATCCGATCCAATCCTATTGTCACGTAACATCGACAGGGCTGTCAGCATTAAATACGATTAGCGATTGGTTGCACGAGTAACAAATCAATTTAATTCTGAACACCCTTGCATAATAGACTTTAATCACAGTGGGTTAAGGATTATCATAAGGGATTGGTGTTTAAGTGCTATTTATACACTGGATCCCTTAAGGTTCATCAAAATACGTTTAATGCATTAATCATTGCTTCAATTTTGTGTCTAATGATAGAATTCGAAACATAATTATAGACTACAGTTGTGAAAGAAAATGTCAAAGGAAAAATCAAGTTTCGTATAAGATATATATGAAATAATGATAGCATTTAACAAAAAAGACCGCCTCACAGATGAGGATTCGATAAAAACAATTATGTCACAGCAATCGTGGTAAAAATCCAACTTATATGACAATATTAACACAACAAACAAACAAATTCACTACACTACAACAATAACATTAAAAAGGGACAGATAGAGTTTACCTAATTGGACCATCTAACCCACCACGCCAGGCTGTCACACACAAAGGCTAGGCCAATCATGGACTTCTATTCATATTTACCCGCTCAGTATTTAAGGTCCTGCCACATCCTGACATTTTGGAGCTCCCGACTTCCATGGCCTATTGTGTAGTTGTGTAGGTAGTCCTGGATTCGCCAAGGTTAACTTTTTTTTTTTTTCAACTTCGCTTTCACTGCCGGTCGATAAATCTGCTTTTTGTTTTGCAGAAGAAACTTCAATCTCTATTGAAGTTGATGTAGTGATTGTATCTTCTTATAATTACCGTGTTAGCTTAATCCTTGAAAACTTAGTAAACTTCTGCATTGCCTATTTCCGTAACGTAAGGAAGGGCCAACACGAAACAAGTTGTTTTGGGAAAATGTCGCTTGTGGGTCTTGTAAAATGAAAGATTCTCTTTAGTAACTAAATAGACAATTCAAGTAAGACATTGTCACGGTGTCGAAATTTATTCATCTAATTTTGAATAACTCATGCTTCCCGGCACGTCGTCTAACCTCAATAAACATCAAGACCGTTTGCCTTGGCAGTGACCTTCTGTTTTACATCTAATAACTTGACTCACGGATGCCCAAGCACACGCCTCGGCCGGACTGGTCAGCGCGTCTTGTGGCATCGGCCGCCGTCGGGATAAAGGTCACCGAGGACTGCGATGACGTCATCAGGCCAGCAGCAAACATCCTTCGTGGATTCAGGGGACTTTCGTCTCTATGGACTGAATGGCCGTGTTAGTAAGATAATGCATTCCCACGACTGGTCAGAGTGTCAGGTGTTCTGAGAAGGAAAAAGGGGTTAGATCAATATAGTTTTGGCCGAGAGAGCGCCTCAGCAGCGTCGATTTGAGAGGTGAATGGGTTTGTTCCGAGTACGCGGCGCACCGCTGCCAGCCTCCTTCGGTAGACTTTACCTGCAAACGAGCAGGTGATTTCATTGTTTTGTGTGCTATTGGATCTAATAATGCACTTGCGTTGACTAAAATCGTGTATTATTGGTCTCAATCTATATTGGTAAACACTGGTCGCGAAACCAGTTCTTTATTGAGGAATTGATGTTGTGAATATTGAATGGTACTTGACTGTGACATTTATGACAAGTGGCGGTGGCCGGATGGCTTATTGGGTCGTGTCATAGTTCATGTAGTTTACGCCATATCCAGCTGGGTGCACAGACACACGCCTGCGCAGAGCCTGTGTCCGGGGTGGGGCACAACCTCGTTAAAACTATTAATCCGCACAACGCTCTATAACCTGACACACGATATTAAGTCTTGCACACATCGCGAATATCCAGAGGACGCGTTTTTATCGAGGAAGCACCTGGCGCCAAAGCGATTTTCATAATAAGAGCTTAAGTATTTAGACTGATACGAGATACGGGCGGCGCTCAGTCTGGGAGCAGCGGGCGCGACAGGCGGAGGTGCGGCTGTGGAGAGAGCGAGCGAGGACCGTGTGCCAGGATCGACCGTCGAGTGTGTATACGGACTCTGGAGTGTGAATACGTACTCTTTCTGCCTCTTTCTGTTCGACTTCTACTGCTGCCCAGTTATCGACGAGTCACTGTGTGCCACCTGTAGGAGAACCGAGCCCGACAGGTGAGGGCGGAGGAACTCGCTAGCTCTTTATTTCGTTTTAAGTGTATTTGTGTTTCGTGATATGTTATTTTGTTATTATTAAGACTCACGCTTGCGAGTGGGGGACGCAACTCTCGCTGACAATCATCATGTTCATAGAGGCATACTAGAGCAGTCACGTTTTTTTGGTGCTTTTGTAGACTTTGTGTTATTGTGTGACTTGGGTGAAAGGCAGCCGCTGTTGCTCCTCTCTAGCCTCTGTGGATCGACGTAAAGCTCTGCCAGCGAGAGGGGTAGCAGCACCTCTCTTCGGCTCTCTCTCTTTCCTCTTTTCTCTCTCTTCTCTTTCTTTTCTTCTTTCTCTTTTCTTTCCTCCTTTTTTT
>NC_061823.1:6174874-6178060 GCF_019202785.1 Penaeus chinensis | reverse complement strand
TATTATTATTTTATATTTATTATTACATTATTATTATAATAAATTATGATCTTCTTATACAAACTACTCTACTGTTATTATTATTATCATTATTATTGTGGTTGTTGTTGTTATTATTATTTTTTTAATATTATCATTATTATTATTATCATTATTATTATCATTATTATTATTATTATTATTATTATTATTATTATTATTATTATTATCATTATTATTATCATTATTATTATTATTATTATTATTATTATTATTATTATTATTATCATCATTATTATTATTACCGTTATAATTATTATTATTATTATTATTATTACCGTTATTATTATTATTATCACTGTTGTTATGATTATTACTATTATTATTATTATCATTATTGTCATGATTATTATTGTTACTGTCATTATTATTATCATTATTATCATTATTATCATTATCACTATTATTATCATTATTGTTATTATTATTATTATTTTTATTATTATCATTATCATTATTATTATCATCATCACCATTACTCTTATTAATATTATCATTTTTATTATTATCTTTATCTTTATTATTATTATCATTATTATCATTATTATCATTATCACTATCATTATCATCATTATTATTATCATTATCATTATTATTATCATTATTATTATTACCTTATTATTATTAGCATTATCATTATTGTATTATCTCTATCACTATTATTATCATCATTATTATTATCATAATTTTTATTCGCATTATCATTATCATTACCTTATCATTATTATCATTATTATTATTATATTATCACTATCACTATTATTAGTAGTATCATCAGTAGTAGTAGTAGTATCATTTTCGTTATCGTTATTGTTATTATTATTATCATTATTATTATCATTGTCATTGAATTCGTTAAAGTTCTGCTATCATTAGCATTGTCATTATCAGTACTATTCAGTACTATTAATAGTTGGAGTAGTAGAAAGAGTATCATTATTGTTATTATTATCATTATCATCATTACTATTATCATCAGTAAGATAGCAATGATAATACTGCTCATAATTATAACAGTCGTATTGTCATCATGAGCAATAATGATATTAATATCGATTATGAAATTTTATAAGACGGTTATAACACTGAGATTGGTTAATTCATATGAATATTAATGAGGCTGATAACGTCATTATTGTTATCTTTCCTAACGGTGAACCTTTTTTCCTTCCAGACGCAGCGAGAGCGGACGCCGTATGATATGAAGGGACTGGACACAAACCTCCCTGTGGAAGACGATCCTGAAACCCGTCAAAAAATACCTCGCCGAGATCTATAATTGAAAAGCGAAATTAGTGTGCGGACGAGGGAGAAGCCCCTGGAGAGACCGCCTTATGGAATACGAACTGAGCGACGTGGCGGCCGGGCAGACGTGTGCATTGGGCGGCGCGGCGATGCTGTGCGGCGGTTCGGCTGACGGCGTCGTCGTCCTCGGCTGATGGAGCTCGTCTCGCTTGCTGAGTCAATAAGGCTTTTTGCGGCTCCTTCGGCTTTTTTTTTATATTTTCTTTTATTTTTCTTCTTTCTCTTTTTTTCTGCTTTGCTGTCTCCATTGGCACCTACGAAGCAAAGTCTGTCTCACCGGAGTGTCTCGGGTGAATGTAGGGAGCTTTTGACGTCCACTTTCTTTGCGAAGCAATAGCGGATCTAGATGTATGCAAGACATTAAGAAACACACGTCATACTTGTAGTTTAGGTCAGTCGTCTGTCTGGCAGTACGATATACACAAAGATTAATTCCCAGTCTGCTGATCCTGAAGAGAAGCAATCAGCCTGGCGGATTCAGACGAGCCACGAAACTTCTCCCATGATCAAAGGCGGCTTTCGAAGGAGCGTCCATGAGCTGGCCAAGACCAGCGACGCCGTCAGCATGCAACAACAGCAGCACTCCATCACGACAGTTAGAACAACCACCAATAGCTTTTTCAGCAACAGATCCTCCCCCATTGGTGGTGTCCATATTCCCACTATCAGTTGCGGGACCCCCACCGCACACCGAACAAACACAGCATGCCATGGCAGCACCCTCAGAAGAATCAGCAACGCGACGCCTTTTCCCCAGGCCGACGACCCACGCACCTTCACGTCGATCGTCGAAGGCTGCGGCGGCGACCGAGGGGCTCAGCTGGGCAGGGCTGACGTAGGCGGATGCACAGGCGGGTCGTCCGTTAACCCCGGGGGCGTCCTCGGGAGCCATAATAGCGGCACGACGGTCGGCAGTCTGGGTCTCGATCCTGCGGCAGGGGGCGTCGGGTCGAACGGAGGCGGAGGCGATGACCTGACGTCCCTGAGCTGGCTTCACTCACTCGACATGTGCGGGATGGTGCCCCACCTGGCCACACCGCCCACGCCCCCGGCCTCCCCACAGCCGCAGAACCTCCTGGCCTCCTCCCAGATGCCGCACAACTCTCCTGCGGACAAAAAGCGGAAAGCGGAATTACAGGAGAAGCAAGACAACATCGACTACTCGGTCGACGGCAGCGTGAAGCCTCCTTACAGCTACGCAGCCTTGATTGGGATGGCCATGAAGGAGAACCAGAACAAGATGACGCTCTCGGCCATCTACAAGTGGATCAAGGAGAACTTTGCTTACTACAAGACCGCTGATCCATCGTGGCAGGTGAGCCACCCTCAAAAATACTTTAACATTTGCCATAGATATACTGCATATGCAAGCGTAATATGTGTATGTGTAGTGTGGGTGTACCATGTGGATGTGCTGCATGAAGCAATATAAGTGTTTTTATATTCCCAATCAGTCCAGCTCTCTTCTTTTACAACTTTCAAATCTGCTTTTAGACCAAAAGGGGAAGAGAAGTGACAGATGTCATGTTTTTCTTCATCTGACACGATTATTTTTGTGTCATTAAACGGCACCAGATGCGGCGTCTCCTCATCCTCTTCCTTCAATGGAGCTTTTTTTTATCGTTTCTTTCTGCATCTTTCTAAAAAAAATAGTGTCTTTAGTGTCCCCGCATATTCACATGTAAGAGTGTTACATTCACATGTAAGAGTGTGTGCGTAACAAATAAAGCATATATCATATGTGTTTTGGCAGATGTGTGTGCGTACTTTTGTGTTTACGTGTGCATCAGCTTGTGTACATGAGTAGGTGGGTGAGTAATGTATGTGTGTCTGTGGGATTCA
>NC_061823.1:6162374-6169874 GCF_019202785.1 Penaeus chinensis | reverse complement strand
CAACACCAAGCCGCCGCCGAGGCCCAACGTCTTCCTCCAGCACGACGGTCAGTTGCCTTCCCTCTCGCGCAGGTCGCGGCCCTCGCTGCATGCCAGGGCCTCGCCGGCATAGGCTCCCTCCCATACTGTTACCGCTGTTGCTCTTAAGCGTTTTATCGGATTTACGTTTACGTAGATGACACGGACATTAATCCAGGACCATTTTCATGGCGTGATGATAGTCCGTAGATCTTCCATTTGTAATCACTGGTCAAGAGCCCCAGCCGTCTTCCTTCTCATTCCTACAATACGCGAGTGACGGGATTTGCAACCTATGATTATATTTATTTTTTGTTTATATACTTTCATTATTTAGGGGTGTCAAGACGAGAGTATTTGGGAAATGGGTATTTGAATGTGTTCAGAGATTGAAGTAGTTTATTTAAGCTCACACTGGACAAATATCTGTCTTTACTTCTGCAAAATATGTCCTCATTAAGCTTCTCTGATCTTAAAATTTAGAATCTGTGTCTTTGATCAGACCTCAACTTGGTTTTTTTATGGATTTTTTTGGTTGAACTTTTTTCTAACTAATACTCCTTTTACGGACTTTTTTTTTTTTTTTTTTTTTTTTACTAGGTAAATCATCTCTACTTGGAAGACTGTGATATGAATTTCATACCTCTCTCTCTCTCTCTCTCTCTCTCTCTCTCTCTCTCTCTCTCTCTCTCTCTCTCTCTCTCTCTCTCTCTCTCCCTCTCTCTCTCTCTCTCTCTCTCTCTCTCTCTTTCTCTCTCTCTCACACACACACACACATATCATAATGCGTGATGTCGTTTTCAGGTGTTGGTATAGACACTGGTATCAGTGAATCCCTGAAGGACGACTTCGTGTGGTCGACTCTGCTCGGCGACGAGGTCCCGGACGACGCGTGGCCGTGCCGGACGCAGGAGCTGGTGACGGACCTCAGCCACACGGGCGATCCCTCGACGTACCCGTCCATCACCACCAGCGCCGCCGCCGCCACGCAGATCGTCCACCCGCACCCGCCCCACCCCGTCGCCTACCCGCACGTCCTCCACGTGGCCACCCACCCGAGCCCCCAGCACCAGCAGATCGTAACCATCACCACCTCGTCCTCCCCTCTGTCGTCCGCCTCGTCCACGTCCCCGGGTCTGCCGTCCCTGGATCTGAGCCCGGAGTCCCTCGGGGTGGAGGAGGAACTCTTCACCAGCCCCGAGTACTCGGAAGCCTCCAACGAATCCTCCCTAGACATCAGCGGCAGCCACGGGGGATGGGGAAAGGGGGGTTACTGCGAGCTTCCCTCTATCAGCACCTTCTGCAGCGGCTTGACTCAACTCACGCCGCTGGAGCCCTCCAGTGCGCCCGTGCTAGTACAAGACGCCCACGCCTGGGGCCCCGACGCCAGCTGGGACGAAGCCAAGACTCTGTCCTTACTCGATGCCAACCTTGATTTTGATAACCTCATAGACTTGGATGTTCTTGGAAATTAATCAATACAGTATATAATGAAAGTGTTGGCTGAGATAGGATACTCGATAAGCGAAGTAGAGAACGACTTTTGTAAAAATGTGTAGTCTGTACCAAATTGTCCTTTAAGCAAGTCGTTCCTAACCAGTCCTGAATTCGTTGTGCCATAGCCTGAACTGGGAGCAGAATTTTACATTCGCTCAAGCTTAAAGATGCTGTTAAATGCACACAGTGAACACATTAAGCACAAAGTTTGATTTTGGTGCGAAATTTGTCGGCAGACAACATCCGAAATGTTACATGTGTCTCAGAATGCATGCTGTTTATCTATTTATTTTCTGGGAAATGCATAAAGGGAAACAGCTGATTACCTTTAGCTGCCCATTCTGTATTATATGTACCATTTTGGATGAACGGCAGTTTCGTTAGGATACTTAAACTAGTCTAAATATGTGGTTTTCGAATTTAGCTTGTAAATAAAGCGATGTTTGCTAAGCTATACTGTGACTTGGTCTAGTCATATAGTGTACATTTTCTCTTTTTTTGTATCTATCACTTGTTTTAATTCCGTCGCGAAATAACTGTAACTGTAATATATTGTCATATATCTAAGGTCATACAGTAGTGAAATTTAAAAGGTATTTTTCTTCTGTAATGTAGCATTAATGTCTGTAATTTGCCGTCCTTTGGCGCTCGACCCTTACACTCCGTCCAGTCTATGTCAGTCCAGGACCTGCAAGATGAGACCGAATCTCCGTCCGGCGGGTTCTGGCAGAGCGAGAGAGCGAGCGAGTCCGGCGGATCAGCATGACCGTGCGTGAACGGCATCGATTCGGATACGTGCGCTGGTGCCTGTCTATGCTGTGTGTGTATGCTTGTGGAGGTGTGAATGCGTATTTACACACACACACACACACACACACACACACACACACACACACACACACACACACACACACACACACACACACACACACACACACACACACTCACACACACACACACACAAACATACACACACACACACATATAAATATATATATATATATATATATAATGTATATGCATATATATATATATATATATATATATAATGAATTTACGAAAATCTATGATACATGCTATATATACCATGTATATACACATAAATATTAAACAGTATGTATGCATCATGGTGCGGAAGTATTTGAGAGATTTTTTTAGGATATATCAATACATTTTTTATTGGATAGTAATTCGATTGGAGATGTGCAAGCGCTGGCAGACAAGCTCAGTTGCAAGCAAAGTCACTAATTGATCAATTTTATCGATTTTCTTTTTGCGAGGTTTTGTCACAAAGAACGAATGCTTGGAGTGAAAGCTGATTTACTGAATGAAAGTAATTCAAAAGTGGAAAGGGCACTAGGCCTAATAGATAGAAATATGATAGAATATGTACTATTTACCTATTGAAAAGCTGTTTTGAAAAATCGAATGTACTGGTGTGTTGAAGATAAGGAAACAGCATGGAGTTAGGTTAACGGTTATGAGATCGAATAGCACAGAAAAGAGATTGATTTTCTTCACTGTGTGGGTAATGATCACTTTTAAATGCGTCATCATCATATGGATAATAATTATAAGGGAAAGTGGGCCACGAGGAAGTATTTCTAACCTGAAAAATGGATTGTTAATACGTAACTTATTTTTTAATTCCCTTCACGTGATATCATTTTCAAATAATGATTAAAAATACTTCTTTTGCCGATAGAAATAAATTTAAAAATTAACTTGCGCAGGTAAATTGGCAGTGCTGTGCAGCAGAATTTCTAGTATTTATATTTTTTATCTAAATTGTTGTAAGCATCCGTCCTGGAACCTCTATCTAATGGAATTCCAATTCGATACGATTACCAATACACACACACACACACACACACACACACACACACACACACACACACACACACACACACACACACACACACACACACACACACACACACACACAAACACACACACACACACACACACATATATCTGTGTGTGTGTGTGTGTGTGTGTGTTTGTATGTGTGTGTGTATACATATCTATATATGTATATATATGTACACACACACACACACACACACACACACACACACACACACACACACACACACACACACATTCATACGCATAAATAGAATATGAAAAAGTAGACAAGAATCCCTCCAGTTTTCTCCATCCACACGTGTTATAAAAAATAGGATCAAATTCCATCCATAACATCCGTGGAGACATTTGATTCCGTCCAGTGGCTCAAAAAAAGTTATATAAGTTTTGAACTGTGTGATAACATGAATCCATCCGCAAGGTCGTTTGTAGTCTGCTAGTCATGATTAAAAAATATATATATATATTAGAATAACCATAAGGAGGTTTAAAAAAAAAAAAAAAACATGGTTGACAAGTAATTTGTGATCAATATTATCTAGTCCTGAAAAAAATAAGAGAATGGTAATTAGATAGCGTATATTTGTAACAGGAATTGCGTGTGAATGACAGGGTAGGTTAAGATATAATTGCCATTTATTAATTATCACGAGTGAATAGATATAGAGTTTAAAAGATAATAATTAGTATTAGCTGCACTGTTTTTTTTATCGTTTTTTTTTTTATTAGTTGACTGACTTATGTTAACAATTTTTTTGGATGAGATATATTAGAGTGTAAATTACATACGTTACCCCTAGGACTGAACTGAAAAATTTGATGCAAGATTATAATTATATATCTATATCAGCACATATTCATGGCTTTCTTTAACTTACCTTTCTATTAGGATGATAGAGAAAATCCTGGAAAAAACTTCGGGCATAAAATTTAGGTTGAATTTCCAACCATGATTACATAATTATTATGTGAACGTGAGTTTGTCCCTTTTTTTTTGGAATATAATGTCTTTAATTGACATTTCATGGTTAATACCCATTGCTCATTCTTTATTATTAGACTTATTGGTAATCTAGACAATTGCGACATTTATATTCCGTGAAAATTAATAATAGTCTTACTGCATAAATGCTCAGATCCTGACAATATTTTTCTGTCATTGAAAGACTTAGACAATAGCTATAGGGACTTATTGCAGAGTGATTGTTGATTTTCAGAAGTCCTTTTGTAAGATATCCAATCACTCCTTTACAAGGATTCCCAGAAAAAAAAAAGAAAAGGCAGCTTATTTTTTTTTTTTTTTTTTTTGAGGGGGGGGGGGCGGGGGGAAGTTGGGGGTTACTGCGTCTAAGTTTGTATGATGTTTTGTTTGGAAGTTTTGTTTCTGAAAGTTTATTTTTACTAATTTATTTACGTAATATTAATGACTAATCCTTTTTTTTTTTTTTTTTCTTTTGGTAAATATTTTGCCATTTTATTATAACTCTCTGACTAATTTATAATCTAATACATGTATATATCCTTAACAGTCATTCTAAGCTAAAAGTTTTCTTTGAAAGTAATTAAAAAGGAAGGAATTCTCTGTAAAGAATGTCTAATTCATGTATCAATCATTGGTTCTTTATAAAGAATATCAAGAGAAAGACATTACTGACGTGTTATGGAAAGTACTAGAGTTCAAAACGTGTACAGAAAGTAATATATGTGCAGTATATATAAAATACATATTAGTGGTGGCAAGATGCATGGTAATGCACATTTTGGTGGTCTAAATCATTTATGCATGTTTTCTCTGCTCAAGACAGTTTTATTTGATGTGTATTTTTTCTGTCTTTCTATTGAAAAAAAATAATGCTAATGATGTATTGATGGATGAATATAAAGTGCACACAATTTTCTCAATGCACAGGTCACTGTTTTAGGCCATTTTGTAATCTCTTTCCTTTTTTCAAAAATCTCTACAGATATTGAACTAGTATTTGTCACCATTTAAAAGACAGTGATCACAACATTCCTATGAATTATGAGAAACTAATTTATGAACAACAAACACCAGGTTATGATGCTAGTCCACAGGCCAAAAAGCTGAG
This sequence comes from Penaeus chinensis, assembly GCF_019202785.1. Taxonomy (NCBI): domain Eukaryota; kingdom Metazoa; phylum Arthropoda; class Malacostraca; order Decapoda; family Penaeidae; genus Penaeus; species Penaeus chinensis. Next base: position 6,164,400 of record NC_061823.1, on the reverse strand, counting down.
TGAATGTTAGAACACATGGTGGTTTTCTGTTATGTATGAACCCTCTCCCACCCATTCCTGTTCCTCCCTAACCATCTGTTCCGGCTTACCACATAGACTGACTTTGTATTAAAGGCTAAGTTTAAGACACAGACTTTCAGGCTTTTCCTTGGATCAGAGTCTGCTTTGTCATATGACACTGATAAATGTGGCTTGGGCTCCTCCTGACACAGAGCTGCATGTTAAAAATCTATTCCTTTGTAAGCATAGTTCTTATTTATAAAATATTTATTAATAAATCATTTAATATCAATTGAGAATCACAGTAAAATTGCAGGAGTCATAGGAAGAGCTACAAGTCCCTAGATCTCAGTAACTTACTTAATACATGTTTGTTATTACTGTTAGTATTTTCATTGGCTTGATTGTTTTGACTCTTCTTGCTGTCTACAAACACTTCCTTTTGACAATCTCTTTTGATGGATCTCTCCAGTTATGCTGATACATAAATATGGTGTCCTATAACCTTGCACAAGGTTAATATACAAGAAATACAACTGTATCTAATCATTGAATATATATTTCTGTAAATAACTAAAAACAAGAATATTCATTTTACATTTATTCATTTTTTGCGTATTCTTCTGATTTCTCTGTGTTTTAGTACTGTCTATAACCGCTTCATGATAAACAGTCGGGTGATTATTCACCCAGATGTAAGCACTCTTCATATGCACAACAATGCCCTTGTGACTAGATGCACAGTGATAGCACCAGCAACTAAAGTTTTGTGTATAATGTTTACTTAGCCTTCTTCACAGGATTCTTTTAAGAAATGCAGTAATTGAGTTTCAGTTAAATATTTACACACACACACACACACACACACACACACACACACACACACACACACACACACACACACACACACACACACACACACACACACACACACACACACACACACACACACACACACACACACACACACACACACACACACACACACACACACACACACACACACACACACACACACAAATACACATATATATATATTAATCTGCATATAAACTGTAGCATGTTCTGTGAAGATCTGTTCAATCCAACATTATCCGTTATATACAGTACATATAACTGATCCAAATTTCTTTATTAACAGCCATGAGTATTATTGTATTTTTTAAAAATTATGTGAATATTTTTTCAAATAATCTATATTACAATAGTGTTTGCAAGTTCATCTTTCTTCTCATCAGTAGAAAAAATCTTTCAATAGTTTCAATTCTTGTTAGTTTCACTATCATTTTCTAAAAACTTTATTTGTAAATGGAAAGCTACATACACATAACTGATTAGTGTATTTACTATGTTGCATTTTAACTGAGAGAGAGAGAGAGAGAGAGAGAGAGAGAGAGAGAGAGAGAGAGAGAGAGAGAGAGAGAGAGAGAGAGAGAGAGAGAGAGAGTGAGAGAGAGAGAGAGAGAGAGAGAGAGAGAGAGAGAGAGAGAGAGAGAGAGAGAGAGAGAGAGAGAGAGAGAGAGAGAGAGAGGTAGAGAGATGGAGAGAGAGAGAGAGAGAGAGAGAGAGAGAGAGAGAGAGAGAGAGTGAGAGAGAGAGAGTGAGGTAGAGAGAGTGAGATAGAGAGTGAGAGAGAGAGTGAGAGAGAGAGATGGAGAAAGATAGAAAGAGAGAGAGAGAGAAAGAGAAAGAGAAAGAGAGAGAGAGAGAGAGAGAGAGAGAGAGAGAGAGAGAGAGAGAGAGAGAGAGAGAGAGAGAGAGAGAGAGAGAGAGAGAGAGAGAGAGAGAGAGAGAATGATCGGTTGATGTCAGTAAGCGAATCAACGACAAGGTGTTGTAAACATCTGCTAGTCACACACATATCAAAGATTTTATATATTTTGATTATTTTAGAGAAGAAATGGTATAATATACCTTTCCATTTTTATATTTTCTTAAAGTATATTATATAATTTACATCAATATGGTTACCAGCAGTATGTCCATCATCCATTCATATTCATATATACACCCATACATATATTAT